>NC_050518.1:22689557-22712897 GCF_002922805.2 Oryzias melastigma | reverse complement strand
GACTCAAATCCTTTGACTTCTGTGACAGTCAGAGGTGAAGCTCTGGCTCTCATCTCCAGTAACATCTCTTTACATGACAGCAGAACAAAAGGTTTATTTAAGGCAGAATTATTTATTTAGTAGCTTTTTTAAAGACTCCAGAGAATCCCAACTCGTTTGAATTAACTTTTATTATTTTCAGGCTCTTAAAAGTGTTTGCAGAGCTCGCTCAGAAATGCAGCCAGCGGACTGAAAGTAGAAACATGTGGTCAAGCATCGGCCAACGTTTCAAACAATGAAGTTTTTCTGTGTTTCTGAGGATTTCTGAGCCAACGTCGTGAGTTTGCTGGCTATCCCTCGTCTTACGGGGGAAACACGGTCGGTGAAAGTGGGTCCAGGACGGTTCCTGACGACTCATCTGCTGCTTTTGTCTCCTGTCCAGTTTGGTGAACTACGCCTCCCTGCACAACAACGTCTACTGCAAGCCGCACTTCTGCCAGCTCTTCAAGGCCAAAGGAAACTACGACGAGGGCTTCGGCCACCGGCCTCACAAAGAGCTGTGGGAGAGCAAAGGCGATGGCGTGGAGGGCTCGCCGCAGTCCAGCTGTGCGAGCAAAGCCAAGCCCCAGAGCCCCGCCCCAGACCTGGAAAGCCCCAGCGTGGAGGAGACCCCGCTGGCCAAGGTCAACGTCCTGATGGCCAGCATGGAGGCTCGGAGCCAAGGATCCTCTGAGAAGGCCGACAGACCCCCCGAGACCCGGAGGCTCAAGATCTCCTGGCCCCCCCGAACGGAGCCGGAGGACGTCTCCCCCCAGAGTTCCTCCTCAGCAGCTTCTGAGATCAGCTCCACCGGGAAGCCCATCAGAGCCAAGTGGCCTCCCGAGGACGATTCCCTCACCCCGTCCCCCGAGGAGGCCAGAGGCTCCCCCTGCCTGCTGCAGAGCTCCTCCCTGAAGGAGCGCAGCCTGGCCTTCACACAGCCCAGCAGCAAGCCCAGCGGGGGGCAGCTCAGCCCCGAGGCCTCCATGGAGCTGCAGCACGGCGGCCTGTCCGACAGCAACACCCCCACGGAGGACAGCTGTGTGGACGTGCACAGCAGCTCCGGAGAAGAGGAGCACAACGGAGAGATGAGGAGCAACACGGCAGACAATCCCTCTGAGGAGGAGCTGGAGGAGCTGACAGAAGGTCCAGCAGAAGAGGAGGAGGAGGAGGAGCAGATGGAGGAGGAGGAAGAGAAGCTGAATGGAGAGATGCCAGTGAACCAGGAGAGTCCCGCAGAACCCACGGACATCTCCTCTCCTGAGGGGGAGGTGGTGGCCAGCCGCTCCTCTCAGGACGTGGGCTTCTGGGACAGCGAGGAGGTGGAGGAAAAGGAGGAGGAGCAGCTGACGGTGGAGGAGATGATCAAACGAAACCGATGCTACGATGACGAAGAGGACGTGTGAGGAGACTCCCAGAACTCCTCCTGATTATTTTTATAAACCCCAAAACGTCTGGGGAGGAACGTTGAGTCTTAGTGCCTCTTTGAACCGTCTGAAGCCATTTAAAGCCATTCCTGCAGGATAGTTTTATAATGTAGTCTAGTCCTTTTCAATGTTTTTAAGATGAATCCTGACCAAAGCTTTGGACCTGACGTGCTGAAAGAGCGCCACCTGTCTGTCGGGGTTCTGCTGACGGAGAGTCGACGTCTTTGGATCATGATTTCCATTTTTAAAGAGCTGTAACCCGATCTGAAAATACCCTGTTTTTAAAGCCTCTTCTGTTTAAATAAATGAATATTAACTTTGAGTGGAAATCTTTTCCTGATCGATAAATGTCACAATGTTTGCTTTTTTTTTTTTAAGATTTTTAGTTTTTCATTCCATGCTTCAGAAATTCAAGCTTAAACGTACAGTAGCTTCATTTAACCTTCTATCACTTCGACAGTTGAAACAGTCATTTAACTTCATTTAAACATTTTATTCTCTCTGAAGTTCTGTTTGTTTACCAAAATGATTTTATTTGCTGCAATAAAGAATTTTATATTTTTTTTTCCTCAAAATTCAGATGTTTGGTTATTTTGGTCTCATTTCCTTCAAATCTAAAGACTCGCAGAGGAAAATGGTGTATTTGGTGTTTTAAACATGCTCTTGTGGTGTTCTATGATCACTCATTAAGATTGGATTTCTTTAGTCAAATTGTCGTGAATCAGAAGCAGATGTAAAAATGTCATTTGAAAAAGAGATTGGGACACAAAAATATGCCGGTTGGACGATGCATCCACGCGTAGATGAATAGATCTATGAACGTCTTTGTTTTCCACGTCTGCGTTTAATCTGGATCAAAAGTGTACGACTAGTTCTGACGATGCTCCCCATTTTTGTTGCACCAGTAATGTTGGGTTGGGGTTGAAGGTGAGATCATGTAAACAGAGAGCTCTCAGCAGCAGGAAGGGAATGGGGTTGCTTGTCTAAAACTGTCTCAGCCTCAACTCGGATGTGAATTTCTAATGAGCTCCTGCTGCTCTGCAGAAACTATGTCCCAGAGAACGACAGCTTTATTAAATTTGGCTAAAAATCATAATTAAGACCTCTGGGAATGCTTTGGAAATAGATCAAAAGATGAGAATGGGACTTTGAATCTTTTAGTTTTGACAGGTTTTGCCTAATTTCTACTTCCAGATCAGATGTAGTCAAAAACTGAATTCAGGCTTCTCTTAGCAACAGTTGACAAAATAAAAGCCTATTTTTTATTTTTTTGCATGCTTTGACCAAAGCTGGACTTCCTGTATTGAGATGTTTCTTCATCGGTTTTTAGGGGCATCAGACCCTCCTGTCTCCTGCTGTGAATCTGTCCCACACGACTCCTGAATTTTAGTTCGTTGATACTTGGTTTTATCAGAGCACAGAACAGGTCCCCGTGTGCATTTGTTCACTAATCTCTTATTTTTATAGTTTAATGACGTCAAGCCTCCTCTGCCCACACAACTGAGGATTAGGATGCTCCTCTCTGCACTTTGGCTGCATCTCAAGCTGCTTTGCTTGAGCAGCAGGTCCAGGTCTGAAGGTCTTATCTCTCTGACCATGTCTGCGTTCCCACCTTGTTTGGGTTTGTGCTGCTCGTGTTCCTGTTTAAAAACCAAAGAGGACTGCAGGCCGTCCAATCCCATAAGCTGTTCAGAGAAGATCCACAGTTACAGTCTACATCCCTTCAGCTTGAAGTTAGTCGGGATCTCCTCTTCCTGAAATAGTCCCGCTCTCTCGCTTCATATTTAACTTATTTTTTTCAACAGGAATCGCAGAAAACTGATGAATTCATCATTTTTGGTTTTACAAAGGAGACCTTAGAATGCAGTTTGTGAATGAAATCATTCCACATATTTAAATATTAATTGTAAACAAAGTTAATCCACTGAATATTTTCTGGGTAAAACACTAAAGCAGCTGGGACTACATTGGCTTTGCGTGGCGCCCCAGTCCAGCAATCCAACCTGAAGAATGAAATTCTGTTCCTTTAAGAACAAACTGATTCACACAAATGATATCATCTGAATCTTTAATTATATACCTGAGACAAACGTCTTATTTACATGAAAACATTCTTTTAAAACTCAACAAAAAGAAAAAAAAAATACCCACAAAATACATTTTCAGTCCCACGATATGCAGATCAAATGTTGAAAACTTCTGTTTTCCAGACATTTTGATGGAAAGCAGAAAACATTCGTCACAAAGACTCCTGATCGTCTAATCATTTCATTCCTTTTATAGTAAATAACAAAAAAGACATAAAATCAAAACTAAAGTTTCAGATATTACAGCATCCCAAAACAAAAAAGGCTTCAGCAAATGGAGTTTTGAGTTTCCAGCAGTTTTACGGGAGAGCTGCTGTTTCCTTCAGACCCGAATGATCTGAGACGTGCAGTGAACAATGTGCTGCAGAGGAGCATTGTGGGTGTTGTAGTCAGAAGAGCAGTGATAAGTTATAATACGTGAAAAAAAAACGTATTTACAAGAAGGATTGTTTCTCGTACAATAGAAAAATAAGACATTCTCCTCTTATAATTAAAAGATGAAGAAAACATGAGGTTAACCATTCTCATGAAGGTGCAACAGTTAAAACGACGCATCATCAAAGTGCAGACTGTGATGGTTTAGCTTCCAGCACCACAAACAAATCATTTATTAAAGTTTACATCATTTATCTTAATCTTAAGCTTTCTCATCCTCTTTGGTGATGGTTTGGTGTTTTTTCAAAGGACCCTGGCCTGATTCTGCTCTCACATTTACGACTTTCACTGCTGATCCGGACTGAGATCACAGACTCTTTAGGTGTTTGGAGATCATGAGCCAATTGACGTTCACAATATTCAAATTTTCCAACAGTACTTTCTGAGTTTTTATTAGCTTAGAGCTAAAAAAGTTTGAAATATTTCCATCTGTGCAACAACTTCACAAAATACTTTTTTTAAAAATAACATTTTTAGAGATGTACCTAAAAATCAGAATTTTTCATCGTTTTTTTTTTTAAAGAAAACTCTTGGGTTTTAAGTTTGGTCCACATCTGATTCTGTCGCCATGACAACATCTGAACCCCTAATGCAGATCGATTTAGGAGGCAGACGTTGCCATGACGATTACAGTTCAACTCCTCTCGTTGATTCTTCTAATAAGGTGACTCTCTTTCTCGTCGTTCACCGTGAACAGATGATTAAAGCAATAGTGGGGAACACAAACATCACTCACCAAGACTCTCACACACGCGCACACACACACACGTGCACAGACATCGCTGTCTTCATTGAATCTTCCAGCAGTCAGGTGAGCGGCACAGACAGCATCAAACAGATCCATGTGCTCTTCCTCACCAATAAATACATTTAGAAGAACAATCAGAGCCAATAATCGTTCATCATGAACTCGTGCAACCTCACATCTTCACCTATAGTTGCTGTTTTTTTTCTTCATGATGACTCAGCACATCTCACAGTTCTCCTAAAGTCTGGACTCTTATGACTAATCAAAAAAAAAAAACTAAAAAGTTTTGAATGATCCGACTCTAAAATGATTTCAATAACATGGCGTTTTGTTTTGTTCCAACGAGCAGCTTTCTATTAAACATTGGATCAGTTATGTTCATTAAAAAGTGACTTCCTTCCGTCTCTCCCTTCAAAATAAACGTGAAGTGCAATTAAAAAACACTCACGTCATCTTTAGCTCCCACATGCACCTGGAATATGGAGGATACACCTTTACTCTGAGAGACACTGCGTCAGCTGTCTTCTATGACAGGATTAGGGCCACCATCAACGAAAATAAATAAATTAAGTCGTAAAATTATGGGAAAATATTGTAATACACAATTTCTACCAAATCTGTGTGACCTTTTCTTCTGAAGGGGCAAAATTTCCAGAAAATTATTTTCAATGTTACAAAAATGCAATATTGACTCGCTAAAAGATTTTGTGTTGAAGTAACCACTTATAAAGTGCTCTACATCTAAACACACTAAAGATGATTTTGGTTCTTTGTTGTTGTAGACATTTTTCTTTTGTTTCATACATTTGATATAATCTCATAAATTTTACTTTTATGTTTAAAACTTTAAAATAAAAAAATGATTATAATAAATTATAATATTGACTGTTTTTTTTTTTATTTAATTGTACGTCGTCTTTTTTTTTAAGTAAATTGTTGACTTTTTTTTAGACTTTTCAACTTTATTTTCATGTATTTTTTAATGTGATCGTATGACTTTATTTATCCAAAATTGTTTCACTTCATTTTGCGGTTTTCTTCTTAGAATTTTAGGACGACTTTCATAAACTTTTGACTTCTTTGCCAGACAATTTTATGTCTGTTGCAAATTGCTGACTTAGAATTTTACAATTTTACTCTTATGAACTGTTGACCTTTTTCCCCACACATTTTTACGTTTTTTTTTCATGCGATTGTACGACTACTTTTCTCGTACATTTTTCACTTTTTTCATGCAATTTTATGCATTTATCACGAATTGTTAACTTTTCACGTGATTTTAGAGCTTTCTTCTTAGAATTTTAGGACGACTTTCAGAAACATTTGATTTTTTTTAAAGTCAATTTTATGACTGTGAATTTTTTCACAATTTTACAACTTTATTCTCGTAAATGTTACGTTTTTTTTTCATGCGATCGTACGACCTTATTCCTTGTAAATTGTTGACTTTTTTCCACACGATTTTACGACTTTATCAAAAATTTTTCACTTTTTTACATGATTTTTACAAATTAATTTTCTTAATTTTACGACTTATTTTCTCATAAATTGTTGACTTATTTTGCTCATGCTTTAATGAATTTGTTTAATGTAAATTGTTGACTATTTCACATGATTTTACAACCTTATTTTTTTATTTTTTGCATTTTATCTTAACATTTTACCAGATTATTCTCATAAGTTAACTTATTTTCCACATGATTTTACAACTTTATTCTTTTAATTTTATAGCTTTTATAGTTTTTTCTTGAAAAATTGCTGACTTTTTCTTTAACACGGTTTATGACTTTGTTTATTTTGAATGATCAACTTTTCCACATGATTTTACAACTTGAAATTTGTTACATTTGATCTCATAGCCACTTTATTCTCTGAAATTGTTGACTTTTTCCCCAAATATTTCATAATTTTATTGTAAAGTGCATACTTTTTTTCTCGATTTTATTATTATTCTCAAATAGCATTTATTCATATGGTGGCCTTAATACTGTCAGTGGAGCACTTGCAGTTCCCTTCTTGCTCAGGCGGGGGAGCCCTCCACTAGGAAGAGGTTGAGCAGGCTGGGTTTAGGACTATAGTGGAACAAGAGGGATCATAAAAAAGAAAAAGGATGTGGAGGGGGCTCAGATTCCCAGAAACATAAACTGCCAGTGAGCTCTGACTCGGCACAAGCGCTGGCCTCGCTCTGCTTTGCTTGGGGTTGTGACAAATGAAATAAAGTAAGTGTGCCAGACCGCATGAAAGGGATTTCACAGCTCAAATTGCTCCGGAGTCATGGTGCATGGAGGCCGAGGCTGCATGAGGGGATAATGGCTGGACAGATTGCATAGAGTTAACCACTGGATGGTTCTCAGGAGGTTCTGGTTCTGTGTTCTGCAGCGGCGTGGAGTTATGTTTCTGTAAAACCTACAGGTTTCTTGAGTGAAATCCCATGCAGTGAGGAGGAAGACGCCAGCGACATGCATGTGTGCTGCTGTTAGCAGCAGGCTAGGCTACCGTGAAAAGCTCTACAGTGCAGCCGGCTGCTCGCAGGTCCATCCGACTCTCATCCGCTCAGAGGATGCAAATCCACTTTGACCTTCTCGCCGCTGCTCAGCATCCCGACGGTCGGGAAGAGGCCTCCAGGGGGAACTACCATCTCTCGTCGGCCAATAAGCTTCCCGTTTCTGGTGAAAAACACCTGCAAGAACACAAAGATGCAACCTTAGTTTCACTTTTTATACTTATACCATTTATACCATTCCCAGAAGAAAAAAAAAAACGTTTTTCACACCATCTGATATCAATGAAAACATCACTTTGAGACCACATCTCAACAGGAGTTTGAAAAAACATCATCACAACAGGTGATACTGTGGAGTCCGTCTTCTAAAGGAGAAAAAAAAGTCAATGTTTACAGAACATGTCTCCACTAAATCAGTGACTAATCAAACATCATCCAGCTGTTCTCAAAGGAACATCAAGAGGCTTTTCAACGTTAATACCAACGACTTCTTTCCAAGTCTGAGAGCAAACAGGGACACACTAAAACAACAAGTGAAGTACTGTCTGTGATGAATGGGCCTGAGTCACATGTCAAACATTTACTGTACCACCCAGTCCAAAAAGACAGGTCTAACTTTTTCACTGCACAGTGGGGCATATATCATTAGGAGAAACAACAGCACAGTCGCTCCGCAGCTCCTCTGTCACGTTCAATAAACACGGCGAAATCTGTGGATCGCAGCTCTAACTCTTTGGTACCCGCGTGAGTGCTGCCCCCCCCCGCCCTGAGACCCCCTCAGCCTCGGCTTGCACAACGGAGCGAGCGCGCCCAGAAGCAACAAGCCGAGGCTAAAAAGAAAACAGCACCGCCGAACTCAAACACGGCGGAGTTAAGAGGATTTGACTGATTGTAATGAGAACGGGACGTTGCTGGCAGAAAGCACGAGCGGCGCTGCTGCTTTCACATGTAACTGATTGTGATGGTCCTCATGGAGGTTCCTGACATCTGGAAGCATCAGGAAACAATAGCTGGCAATGCCAGGAATGAAACAGGCTAAAGGTTTTCAGGAACAATGTTTCTCGGATTGTGAAACCTCTGCTAGAGATCAACAGGAGACTGGAAAGCAGCGAGAAATTCAGCAGAAAATGAAAAACGAACAAATAAGTATGAGAACATTTTGCTATTACAATTGAATTGACACTTATTGTCATAAACTATGTAAAACAGAGTAGATTTGTGTACAGCTTCTTAGGGCTTAGTCACAACTAAGAAAACAGACATTTTGTGGGTGAAAAATGGGTTGTAGGCCACTTGATGAACCATCTTTTCTACGGGCATGCCATAGGGGACAGGTTATACTTGTACGACACTTAGGGTAAGAAAGAGTGAAGCAGGTGAGAAGCATTTTTTCAACCCCTCGAGCCTGCTAGTGTTGTTCACATGATAAAAAACACTCTATATATACAGCCGGACTGTTAGATATTTGGAAATAAGACAATCAGAGTGTAGTGTAGAAATCCTACAGGTACTGAACACTGTAGCGTATGTGAATAATGAACCAGTACTTGTACCTTACTAACAACTAGAGTGTGGGATAAGGGCATCGTACAACAGCATCACTCGTACATCATAAGCAACTTACAATATCCTTATAAATACTTCACAATGCATTTATCAATCATTTTCTTGGGGGACGTTCCATTTTCATGACGTCCCTTAAAGGGGCCATACCATGAAAAATCTACTTTTTGAGCTTTCAAGAGTATTATAATGTTCATTCTTCACTATAAAGAACCCCAAAACCGTATTTTGATCTGTTCGTGCATTTCTGAGTAATCCTCTAAAAACCACAGCGGCCCCTCCCATACCCACAAAAACAAGTGGGTTCTCTTGTGCTGATGTCACAGAGGAAGACCGCCCCTTTCAGGAAGAGTCAGTTCTGACAGCTCCACCCCCAGCCTAACACCAACACTGAGCTAGCGGTGATTAGCAAAAAACTTGAATTTTAATGCAGAATATCGTCTTCCAATTGTGTCCTGTCTTTAATAAATTCCTGCTCAAACTGGTGTTTGTTACTTTAGACGCGGGGCTCCTTTAATACCCCCCAATCCAAATTATTCCCCTACCCCTATGGCTTCTCCCTACCCCTGGATTTAGCCCTCCAAACGGGGAGTTATGAAAAAATAGTGTCTTTAAATACATACGTCACTCCCACTCTAAGATGTCTTCAATAGTCGCCGGTCAGCTACGTTAGCGCGGCACTGTTAGCATTCAGAAATACATAACAGCATTGGTTTTATAACTTTTAAAGGTCGTGCTAAAACAACAAGTCATTACTTACATTTAAATGTAAACTTCAGAGCACACCCAGGTGAAGAAATGTATTTATCTTCCCCAACACAGCGTGAAACAATATCAGACGCCCTTATCACTTCAAATACCCCTACAAATGCAGGGGAGAAGCCAGAGGGGAAGGGGAAGAATTCGGATTTGTCCAAAGTCCGAGTGTTCCTTCATTCAAATTGAGACCAATCAGGAGCATATTACAAAAAAAGCTCTCAGTTGTGACATAAAAACTGAAAGTCCACTTTGCTCCCCTAGCATCGCAATGCAAGGCAGAGACACCTGATTGGATAGAATCTAGACAAATCAGCAGGCTGTCTGGGGTGGCACAAACGTAACGCTGACAGAAAAAGTTTAACACAAAGCCAAAGATAGGGTGGAAGTGGGATGAGGCACTACGCACCTAAGAACGTTTGCAATTTTTTTATAAAAAAAAAACATTTGCAAAGTAAAACAAAAAAAGTTCTTAAAATATTATATTTGCAACACTTTACATTTTGTTTGCAACTTAGAAAATGTTTATCTCAAAACTGTGACTTTTGCTTACAATGTGGCGACACAAAAATCCCTCCATAGGAAACTACAGTTTTTTTTATTTTGGGCTACAGGCATAATCCTAATAACAAGATCAATGGGAACGCTTCAAAAAAAGATCAAAGGATGATTGGAGTGGGACTTGAAGGTGTCCACACCAGCCTCAAGGAAACTGCAAGACACACCTGTGCTCCTCAAATGAGTCAATCCCCCATACAGGTGCATGTGGCTGAGGCTTTACAGTTTAAATGATTTTTGACCCAATTAGCTTTCCATACAACCTCAGAATGAGCTCTGGATGTACACACAAACGAGACTTACCGTCACCTTTCGGCCGTCCTGGTCCTGCTCCTGATCATCCCCGTCCTCTTCATCATCTTCCTCATCATTGAGGTATAAAACGTTCTGGACAGCCGCAGGAGTTGGGCGGAACTCCAGCCGTTCACAGTCGTCTGCGTCACCTTGTGGCAAAAACGCACTCTCTTCATCACTTCAGATTTTGTCAACCTATTACTTGTGGGTAATAAGTGGTCATTTAAAGCCTCACCTTCTCCATCCAGGATGTAGTCTCGTGGGAACATGATGCCGCAGCCCATGATGTCTCCTTTGAAACAGCGAGGACCAAAAGCATCACCAACGCCACTTCCATGAAAGATCTTCCCATCATCTACAACATAAAAACCCACAAACATGAGATTCTTCTGGAAACTCTTCATTTAAAAATCTACTTGGGTTTGGTGACCAATGGAGGCAATAATCTTAGGTTTTTAGGTTAGTTATAACAGAACTTAAATCACAAACCATGATGTCTTGATCTAAATCAGTCAGTATCAGTCATTTTTGGCCACAAAGATTAAGGGCTTGATGATTTTTAAGTCTTGAAGGAAGTCACAAAAGCAGCAAGTCTTTCACAGAATCCAAGCCCAATAATGGAAAGTGTTTTGGAAAGAAAATATAGAAAAGGTGAAGAAGTGGCAGAAATAACTTCACATTTTGAAAGATTTTCAAACAAAGATCATTTAGGGAGTATAAACAAACTGCATGACTTAGAACTTTGACATTCATCAGAAAAATGAAAGCAGGACATGGACTTTGACTGCTGCATTCCTTGTTTAGAGGCACTTTAGAACCAGAAACAACATCAGAAGCATCTCAGCTGAGCCAAGAACAAAGAGAACTGGACCTTTGTTCAGTGATTCAAAGTCCTTCTTTGAGAGGAAGGTACATTTTATGCCTGTTTAAGTAGCAGTCTGGAGGAAGCCGGTATGAAGTTTATTCAGTTGGTAGACTTTGGAAGCCATGTAAGTTGCCAGTGCTGCCCTTTAAGAGCCCATTGTACCAGTTTTATGGAGATGCTCATTTGGTTCTTCGAAAGGATTTGGCACTACTTCCAAAAGTAGGATTTTATGGTTTAATCATGTGATTGATTAGCTACCATATTCAACAGAAGAGCCAAAGACTGGTATCAGAGAACAGTTTTCACCGTTTACTACACATCTACAAAGATACGCGGTTGTGTAGAAGACTTGCTGATGTTCCGTGTCAGGTGATGTGTAGGCGAAAGCAGGACTTGTAAAAACACTTGTCTTCATAAAAGATAAAGAAACTGAAAAAACAAGGAAAGTCATCAACATTAAGGGGGGAAAAAAGAAAAACATTGCACAAGTAGCCTGCAGACGAGTGCTTCTCAAGCACAGCAGCATGTCTACTGAAAGTAAATATTTATGGAGTTGTCATGGGATTCATCCTGGGCTCAGGATACTGTTTAAACAGACTATCGGAGCACCGGGACACAGACAGAGACACTGTATCATTACAGCTCCCATGCGGGCCCTTGTAACAACACCACACACGAGGAAAACGGCGAAGCCCCACCAGCACAGGCCATCCCGGCTAAAAATAGGAGAGCAGGGCTTTGGAAAATGACAAGGACTGCTGCTGGAAGTGGGTTTAGGCTTTAGCCTGGACTTGACCAGGACAGAGATGGTAACGACAAATGGTTGGAAGGACATCCACCACCAGAGCGTACAACAAATTAAATGCCGCATTGGTGGCGGCTTGGAGATAACTTATAGGTCTGAAAATTGCACGCATCCTACTTATACCGTCTTTAAATCTGCATCCATGCAGCATCTGAATGTGAGATCTAAAAAAAGGAACAGCATGTTGTAATGTAAGGAAGCATGCTCTGGAATTGCACATCAGTTGAGACCACAAAGTGGGCCAGGCTGGAGCTGATCGGATCTCAAGTAGGTGTAAATGTAGCATGTACTGCGGTATCACAGTGGAGTAAACAAGACCCGAGCCAAAACCAGCATTCCTTACAGCCCTGAGCTTTCAGAGCCGTCTGGTCCAGATCTTTGGCCCACATTTCTCAACTTTAACGGACTGATCTGTTGTCTTTCAGGAATAATTTAAACATATTGTGAAACTTCTTGTATGGAGTACAACCCAAACTTGTTTCTGAGGAGATTTCGCTCAGTTATGAGGTTCTACCTGCAGCTTGGTTGATCTGTACTCCTGTTCTTGGTTAAAAGTCCATTTTAGGATGTCATTTTGTGTTTAACGGATTGGAAAAATGCTGGAAAATGTTTAATGACCTGTAAATGAAGTAATGCTTCTGTAAACACATGAAGACTAAACTGGTTCTGACTTGGTTCTGGATCCACAGGATGGGAGAACCTGGCTAAGAATGGAAGTCAATGAAGAAATTGAACAGAATTTCTGCCCTCACAAACTAAGAGAAATTCAAAAAGTTAGAAAAAGATCCACATTATTCCTCCTGTTCAACCACCGCAACATGGGGGGGGGCTTACCATTAGGCAAAGGTAGGCAACTGCTTGGGCCCCCAGCATTTTTGAGGCCCAGAGATGAAGCCTTAAAATATTTCTAAGTATTCCTAAAATAAATTTTTATGGTAATCATTATTTGTCACGGGCTGCACGGTGGCGCAGTGGTTAGCGCTCTTGCCTCACAGCGAGAAGGCCCCGTTCAAATCCCACCTGGGGGATTTGGGACCTTTCTGTGTGGAGTTTGCATGTTCTCCCCGTGCATGCGTGGGTTTTCACCGGGGACTCCGGCTTCCTCCCACCGTCCAAAAACATGCTTCATAGGTTCATTGGTGACTCTAAATTGCCCCTAGGTGTGAATGTGAGAGTGAATGTGTGTGTGATTGAGGCCCTGCGACAGACTGGAGACCTGTCCAGGGTGTACCCCGCCTTCGCCCAACAGCAGCCGGGTTAGGCTCCGGCACCCCGCGACCCCGAAAGGGACAAAGCGGTCAGGAAGATGGATGGATGGATGGATGGATTATTTGTTATAAAAAAAAAATTAAAAAAAAAATCACTGAGATTGCATAAGTCTGCCCCTGTGAAAGTGTTTGAACCTCCTCCACAAATCTGCAACAATGGAATATTCCGCCAACAGCAAGTTAGCTTGAAGAGACTCTTCCAGGAGTTTAAATTAGAAAAAAATAAAATAAAAAAAACAGCAAGTGAAAAAGGAAAAACCAAAGAGAAACCAAAATTGTGCAGCTTTGCCTCCAAAATTGCAGGAAGAAAGGAAGAACAGAATCAAGGGAACTCAAAAAAAAGATAAAGAAAGCCAAGAATGAAAAGAAAATCGTAGAAAAGGCAAAAGGAGCGATAGAACATTGTCTTTTTGATAACATTTAACTCTAGAAAGGAATTTTGAAAAATAAATAATTCATACAACCACTGGATCAGATGTGTAGACGTTTATATTCCAAAAATCCACATTTTTGGGTGTTAGCATTTGTGTTTTCTTTATTAAAATTTAGGTAAAAGCTCATACAATCATTTTATTATTGACATAATTTAATGTACACACAGCAAAAACTGAATCTTAAACAGAAAAGAATCTTGTTTCGAGAAAAAAAGTGTCCTATCTTATGTCTTACAAGAAAAATAATCTTATAAGAAAGCATTTCAATTATAAAACAATCCTAATTTGAGAAAACGTCTTAAAATAAAAATTCTTGGTTAGACCATTTTTCTCACCCCATTAGTAATTTTTTTTGTACAAAAAAATCTGCCAGTTTGACTTTCTGAGGGCCGTGTTTGTGCTGTGCATCAAATCAGGCTTTTCCTTTAAATATGATTCAACTAGAAATGTAAATCCATGACATTCTATAACGGGAGAATGTATTATTCCTTTATATAACACCTTGCTGCTCTACATGTGTTTTTGCAGAGTCTGGAATCAGATTAAACCACATCGCTGACATGCAGCACAAAGGTTAAGCTGAGTCCTGTTATCTGACGGGGGTGATGGTGGTAGGGGAACCATCCACTGACTGCGGGTGTTGAGTCAAAGCACATGTGAGTCATTTCTACGAGGGGTTCGGAGGGGGTTTAAGGGCTTTCGAAAAAGGGCATGGATTTATGGCTAGTTCTCCTTGATGGAGCCCCCACAGCCTAAACATGCAGGATGAAACCAGAACCAGAGCTGGAAAAAAACACTTTTAAAGTGCATAAATGTCACAAGAAAGAAAAGAAGGCATTTGATATCCGAGCAAAAAGTATAAAAAACACTTAAGTACAGAATGTGCAAAGTTTTACTAAGGTTTTATAGTTTATCTTGTGATCCAAAGAATCCTAACGATCTTTTATCTTTGCAATGTGGTCATGAGCAACGTAGGTCAAGCATATTAAAAAAGGTGTTCTACTTCAGCTGCACAACAATGACCTGTTCAAATGTTAACCAGCAGGGTTTAATTAAAAGATGCAGCTGTGAGTGCTAAAATAACATTTTTGAAACGTTTTTTTAGAAGTCTGGAAAAAGACCAATCTGAATCAAAGTGAAAATGCCTGACAAAGTGTGCATTATCAAACATTATTGGAAGATGCAGGGGTGTGACCGTCCTCCACTACGTGTCAGACGGTTTAAGATTAACCATTAAGTTTATATAGGTAAAGGTAATAATATCAAAGAGGTACAGGGATGTATACTCTCTGAATCTGATTGTGAATTATTTTTGTTATTTATATGTGGTGTTTCCATGTTGAATGAATGTTGCAATTGACCATGCTAGAAACGATTAATAAACTCAAATAAGTGGTATATGAGTTAAATTTCCTGTTAAGTGATACAAAGTATCATTTCAGAGAGAAAGTTCACCTCTTACTGATGATGAGGAACAAAGTCGACAGTTTCCTAGATCTCTTTCACAAATAGCAGGTAAAAACTTTGGCTTAGAAGGCAGATCAGTCAAGTTTCAGTCTAGGGGTGAGTGGACGTGACGATGTGTCCATGAGCAACACATGAGCCCTCAGGGTGTATTCAGACTGGAAGTGTCCGTTGGTCCGGATCGAGTCCAGAACCTGGTGCTTCGTCTGTAAGCAGACTGCTTTCAACAGGACATTTCTGTTTCCAACCAAAGCCTGTGACTAAAGATCGCTTCAGGCATTGGCAAAGAATTATGAAGGCGGGGCAAAGCAACTACAGAAACGATAAAAGTCCTACACTTTGCAGTCGTTCTTGAGATAGTTCACTTATTCAAAATTTATATTTCGCTGATCAATTTTGAATGTCTGAATCAATGAGTTGTGAAAATCTGGGTAATTTACTTCTTACCCTGATGCTTTTACTTTGATTTTTTTAGCTTTTTACAGACAAACACATCAGACCCAGTTTACAGCTTTACTCTGGGAATCAGGAACGATTTTTGCTTCACCAATCTGACAGCCGTTTACCAGCTGACTAGTGGTTTCCAACACCATTCAACCTATGATGGAAAAAAGTAAATGTATTGGAAATTAGTGGATAAAGAAAGTGTGGTGCTTTGATATGAAGTGAAAGAACACATTTTTGCTTCATCTAAGTCAAGGGTCACCAGTACTTAAAAGTACAGATTTAAAGGGGCCATACCATGAAAAAACAACTTTTTGAGCTTGTGTGTGTTTATTCCTCACTATAAAGAACCCCAAGGCGGTATTTCGATTTATCGACGCATTTCTAATTAATCTTCTAAAAACCTGAGGTCTCAACGGTAGCCCCTCCCATAACCACAAAAACTAGCAGGTCTTCACGATCTGACCTCACAGAGCGAGACCGTCTTGTTCAGGAAGAGTCTGCTCTGCCCCAGTCTAACGCCAACACCCAAAGTCTCCACTGAGCTAGCAGTGATCACCAAAAAACCTTTCATATTAGATGCAGAATACCGTATATCTTCCAGTTGTGTCATGTCTTCTTTAAAAAAAATCCAGTTCAAACAGGTGTTTGTTGCTTTAGACGCAGGGCTCCTTTAAGACCCCCTTAGGGTGGGTCAAAAATATGAAAAATCCAGAAGACATGCCTGACTCTCACCTACTTCCTTGCATGTTGTTTAAGTGTTTGCTATGACCGGTGGTCTATGACTTTGACATGTCTTGCATGTCCCATATAGGTCCACCCATACGGGCAGTTGGGACCCAGAATGAAAGATTCTCTGTTTGATTCCTGAGATTGCTGAACTGTACAGGAGAAGATATCTAAAAATGGCAGACTCTGTTATGCGCTGCCTTGATTTCATCCCAAGCATTATTTCTGTTCTGTGCGGAGGAAGAAACCACATTTCCATCCTTAATCAATGAGATTAGTGTAAGTCCTTCTCAGATATGAACTTCTCTGTGGAGTCCAGCACCTACCAGCCAAAGCAAGAAGAGCCACAGAGCAGAACCTCTGGGTAAGCCTCTGAATGACCGGCCCCCGTTTGCATCTGAGCAGCCAGGCATCATCCGCAGACTCTGGCAGGATGCGCAGCATCAACTGTTATTAATAATAATGCATCCAAAGCAGAAATGGAATCTGCAAAGGGATAACGGGGATTTAAAGCTGAAAACACGAGAGGAATGTGCAGAGTGAACAACAGAATGTGTTTAGCAGCTGTTCTGGAGGTCACAATCCACATAAAATAACTACAAACTTAAAGCCAGTGCGGGTTCGCTATCTCAGACAACAAAGCTGTGATAGAGGATCGTCAGATAAAAAAGTGGAAATCTAAAGTAGCTTGTGTAGTTAAAACATACCTCTGGTCCCCCATCAACAGAATAACTGATTTCTAAGCATGGATGGGGAAGATTCTGCAATAAGAGCTGAGGGGGTTCCTGAACATCTCAATCACATCCTGCTCTGTGGTACTCTGGAGATGAATACAACTGACAAAATCTTCTTTTTCTGCCTTCACTTTTAAATCATCATTAAGAGGGTAATTGAAAACCAAAGATTAATAGTACCATCTAAACTGAGTTGCAGCTTGGATTGTGGGAGGGTAAAGATTTCTTTATTACAAACATACATTTTATAATTAAGTTCACTTAGAGATAACAGCCGTCATGGTTTATTGTATTCTACCAATATGTATGAATACCAATTCTGGGAAAAATGTTTCAATGGTTGTTACATCACAGCTGTTTAGCTCCATTTGTGGTGAGTTTACATGGTTGAACCTGGAACTTTAGAGCAAATATTTTATTTTTTAAACCCATTTTTTTCATCATGTAAAAAAAAAAAAACATTTCTGTGTGGGAAAGTATAAAAAAACAGCACCACCGCCGTCATGCGATTATCTTTTGTGTGATTAATTAATCTAATCTAATTATTCTATTTTAATGTAATTCAATAATCGCTGTGAAAAGCCTAATCTTAAGGTATTTTCATTTACATTTGTGACACCGTGGCACAGTAAAAGATCAAAACACAACTAAAAAAGTGGGTTTATGAAGTTTTCCTAATATAACAGACTTCAAACCTGCACTTTCACACCTGCAAGAATAAAACATCAGGGACAGAGTGCTCTAATTTAACACATAAAAATATTAGTAACACTTTTCTGAGCCACCCAAAAATATTGAACACAATTCTTATTTATATCATATTACATATGTTGACATACATTATTCCACAGTTTACCATCTGATACAATCAGCCCTCAGCGTACCCTATTAATTTATAACTAATACCTCTTCAGGATTTTTACCTTACATATTAGAATATAGTTGTGGCTTTGTTAGTGTTAGTACTGTTAGGACTACAAAGTCGCATTTTGATGACATCACAGCAGCAAAGCAGGGGCACGAAGGCAATGTAATACACGTTTTCAGCAGAGTTCAAACACACATTCATGGACCTTTGTTCTTTATATTTGAGAACACGACAAAAGTTATAGACTAAAAATTAGATTAATGCAGAAAAAAAATTGTCTGTAATGAATTAATCGCAATTAACGTGATTATTTGGCGCCCCTACTTTCAAGATCTTAATGTTATTCATGTTGTTTACCACAATGTTCCCCTGTCTCTAGAGCTATTTTTAAAAAAAATGTTTAACCAAATTAAAAACAATCTTTATTTTAAGAAAAAATCAAAATTTAATATTACATTTGATCTGACAGTCCAAGAAATATGTGTCAGTTCTGATTTCAATCACACTTTTTCTTCTTTTTTTGTGGTTAAAACTTTTTCCCCCACTACTACTGCCCATGAACAAGCAGCTGTGTGTGACATTTTTTAAATAAAAGTGCAAAAATTGTTATAAATTTGCATTTATTTAACTGAGTCCAAGAGTCTTGGCTTCCAGTTGGAGCGCACGTTCAACAGAGAGGTTATAAAACAAGCCTCACCTGCATGATATGCGACGGAACCTCGGCTCCACCCCGGGTGTCTGTTCTTGGGATAGTCCTGGAAAACAGGCAGCAGGAACACAGATTACCATCAAGGAATTCGCTTATTGAAAAATAACAGAAACTAAAGCAAAAATCATGTGTTTATTCATTTTGTTTTGGAAGCATGTTCACGGACTAACACCACCCAGTGTGGAAAAACTTCGATAAAAATCTATACTTTGATACGAGCACCACACCCACTTAACAAACCTTCAGAGTGGGAACTTCAACAAAAGGTGAGGTTTTGACAGCTTTCTGGTGTGGAATATTCATCGGAGCGTTTATTCCAAAAACAAAAAAGTACCTTTGACATTTGATGAGAAACAGTTCCAGATCCTTAATGCTCAGAAACACAGTTCAACATTCAGAAATTGCTTAAATATCAGATTTATTCTTCTAAACTTAATGCTTTTTGCCGTTATAAGTTAAAAAGCTAAATACCTACTTAGCGTTACAGTTAAATGTGACAGATGAAAGCTTTCTTCTCCAACATATCAAGTAGAATTAAGGTTTATTGTAATTTCAGTGTCTTCTGCAAACTGATGAGTTGATTCTTGCCTTTGAAATGCTGCCGGCAGACACGTGCATCACCTTTCCTGCGTGTTAAGGCATTAGCTGCATCAGTGCATTTACAGTCTCAAGATTAAGGTTTGTGGTCAAGCTGTAAACCTGTTTTTAGATGTTCATGGACAGCTGCAAGCAAAGTACTCATTATTCTCTATGATACAACCACAGTTTCACTGGAAAAGGTTTTCATTGTGAAGTGTGGACACAGAGATGTGGAAAAGGGTCACTCCTTACAAGCAGCATTACATTAAATTAATTAAGCATGAAAAACGCTGTCAATCAGCTCTGAGGTACAAAGGCGAAAGCTGAGGCTTAAATGTTTCCATTGCAAGTTCTGAAGTAGCAGTTGGACTCATTCAGCCAATTTAATGAGTTAACGAGCATGAAGAATCCGTTCCATCTTTCCATTTGTTTTGGATACCTGCTGCGTCTCCCAGAGATGACGGCGTGTTTTCACCAATCGGCCTGCATGTATGGCATTGTGTTCGTTTCTCCAGGTTTTACCGTGCCAACAGAAACAAGCATGATGGGACTCAAAGATAATTACCACTCATTTCTATTTGTTTTCTACCCTGCACCTCGATTACATTAGAGAAACAATTCTGAACAACAAAAGGGACGAGCAGGTGTGCGATGTCGATGTGATCTTCTGTCACATGTCAATGCTCGCTTCTTAGCTGAATCCCTTTGATTCTGTGGCTCAAACTATTCAAGTTAGCATACACTCACACGCCCTGCAATGGATTGGCAACCCATCTACTGACTGTATATGACAACTGGACTGTGTGACCCCTCTCTCCTCGAGTTCCAAACAGGAAGTAGCGGCGAGTTCCAAGAAGCCAAAATCCCACAAATCTCTATAGAGGAATAAACTCCTATTACTCGGTCATTAAATTCTTCAGAAAAATAGGGGTGTAACGATTAATCGATGAATCAATTTCTCTTCCTGTAACCCTTGTGCTATCCTCGGCATGTTTACATTAAAAATTGGGTCATCTGGACTCCACAAGACAGTGCACTGAACTTTTGTTTTAAAAGATTTTTTATCTTCACTGGTGTCCGTGGCAGACATAAAATCCTGTCCACCTTTGTCATGGAAGGGATCAAATATCAACACAAGGGTGGGGTCATCTGAACCCCATAAGATAACACAACGGATAATCCAATCAGATTGCTCTGTCTGAGGAGGAATCACATTGAATCATCTATAACTATAAAAAATCATTTCAATGTGAAAAAAAATTGATAATTGATAAAAGATCTCACGTTCCAAAAGTTTGACGAATTCTCCCGAGCCTGCATTCAGTGGAGAGGTGAGACAGCGGACTTCAAACAAACTCACTCCTGATTGGAGGCTGAGATTGTCATAGAAACAATGCCTCAAACTGACTTTGACCAATCATCGCTTGCCGACGTCGTTCAAATCGTGAAAAAAATGGCAACTGAATTGACTTCATTTAATTGGATCTGAAAGCAAGTAATTTTTTATGGGTGACGTAACACCCCAGTTCTCATATGCAGTGACTATGGGTGTACCCAACCTTCACCCAACAGTGGCGAGAATAGGCTCCAGCAACCTGGGGGTCCTGAAAGTAACTGAGTGGTTTTGGAAAATGGAAGGATAGGTAATAGACCCAAAATGATCCCCAAAGGAGCTTCAAGTTGTGAATAAATTCAAGTAATATGAGTGCAACCTGTACAAAATAAAAAAAAGGTAGAATAATTTAGAGAGGGTATTACTGAAATAAAAAAGAAAAAACATTACTGTTTATACTCATGAAGATGAGAAGTGAACAGAGGAACACTGGTGAAGCCTTGGCCAAGACAAAGAGCAACATTAGAGGCCCGAACGACATGAGAGAAATTTCAGCAATGCTGTCGGACAACCCCACAGGGACTTTGGCAGCAGGAAATAGAGAAGTGCGAAGGAAAACTGAGAGGACAGAGTGAGACATCAGCAAAAGCAAAAAGACAAGGAGGAATGCAGGTCCAGCTCCAAGGCTGAAACCCCTTGATCCACCAAGTCTGCTCCTCTCCCCGCTCGTCTCAACCACAAGCCGGAGGATTCCTCTGGCTGGCTGCCGTGGGGGCCACAGCACTTTAAATGTTTACCCCTTGATTGATGAGGTCTAGACACCGATACGAGTGATCTGCAAGAACTTTTCGAAATTGCAAAGTAAACAAGAGGAAGACTTATTCAATGTAAACCACAGACTTGTGCCTGATAAATAGATCAGGCATTAAATGGCTGCTTTTACAACAGTTTTCTGGGTAATTGTTACATCCATCAGCTTTAATGTAACTCTGGAAGTTTTCTTCATCCATCACGAAAACACAAGTGGTCATACGAGGGGAAAAGATTACAAACTAACCCCCTAAAAAAGACAACAATTTACTGCAGACTGTTGCTAGCTTGAAATATCCAATTATACTGTGGATAACAAACAGCTCAGAAAATGTATTGGCATATTTCTACTTTTAATGTTTCAGCATAAAATTTCATGTTCATGCCTGTAGTACCTTAACAGTAGATGCACATTTCGCAGCTTAGTATAAAAAAAACCCAAAACCTTACATGTGTTTTAACAATAGTAATTGAATTGGCTACATTATGAAAATAAGATAAACAAAATAGAACAGTGAAAAACAATGAATAAAATGGCGATTTTCTGCAGTCCACAATCGTTTTTTAGGTTCAAATACAACACAGGAATAGTAATGGATTATGTTTAGTTTGTGTGGTAATGGAACACAAATGGGAAGCATATAAAGTTAAAGTCCCACTATTTTTCACACACCTAGATATGTGTAATTTGTTCTCCGCATTTGACCCATCCCCTGGGGGAGCGGTGAGCTGCGGACACAGCCGCGCTCGTGAACCATTTGGTGGTTTAACCCCCCAATCCAACCCCTTAATGCTGAGTGTCAAGTAGGGAGGCACTGGGTCCCTTTTTTACAGTCTTTGGTAAGACTCAGCCAGGATTTGAACCCACAACCTTCCATTCACAGGGTGGACACTCTACCACAAGGCCACTGAGCATATGTCAAGTTATAACACATTAAGATGTGCTAAATTATCTTTAATGATAAATCTAACAATTTTATTATTATTGTTGCTTTTATTTGGTTTACAAATGTTGATTTTGTGATTTTTACTATATAGTATTCCCCCGCATATTCCCGGTTTTAATTCATGGTTTCACATATTTGCGGATTTTTTTTCAGTCACGTGACTCTTCCGGTCAAGACGCTTGTATGAAATGTTTGCGTCTGAAGGACGCACCACATGCATCACCGCATGCCCCTGTATGGAGAAATGGCATGAGCTGACTCAGAAGCGGCCAAAAAAAATCCTGATATGTTGAAAAAGATGATCGCGAAGGATGATAATTATCTGGAGCAGGTGTTTAGTATTTGATGGAGGAAGCATGCGCTCCTGGTTTGTCTGGATCGGTTACAGACATTCTTCGGGGGGTGAGATGGGGACAGGGGGGGTTCTCTGTATTCGGCAATTTGTGGATGTCTCCGGTCCCTAACCCCCACGAATAAGGGGGGGTGGGGGGCGTTCCCCATTTTGTGGTGCTGTTCGAATCCCCAATTCCAAAACTGAGTGCCCTAGAAATTTTCCAGAAGTACTACATTAGCAAATATTGACAACAATGAACTGCGGTTAAACATTTTTGTAAAAACAATAAACCATCCACACTTTCATCATCATTACACATGATTGTACTGATTAGATTTTAACTTTGTGAAATTGGAGGCATTATATCCGGCATTTAAAAAAAAAAAAGAAGAATATTAGTGAACTTGGTGTCTGAATCACTTTTGAAATCACTATATAGTCCTCCCCTATATAGTTTTTTAGCAGTTAGGGATTAAGGTGGGAATTCTGACATAGCCTAAAACTCTCCGTTTGGAGGGCTAAAGGAAGAAGGGGAAGAAGGGAAGAATTTGGAATGGGCTTAAACTCAATGAAACAAAGTGAAGCAAATAATGAATGTGACAATTATTTTAAAAAAGATATCCATGGA
>NC_050518.1:22686427-22688528 GCF_002922805.2 Oryzias melastigma | reverse complement strand
TGTCTGGATCGGTTACAGACATTCTTCGGGGGGTGAGATGGGGACAGGGGGGGTTCTCTGTATTCTGCAATTTGTGGATGTCTCTGGGCGTTCCCCATTTTTTGGTGCTGTTCGAATCCCCAATTCCAAAACTGAGTGCCCTAGAAATTTTCCAGAAGTACTACATTAGCAAATATTGACCACAATGAACTGCGGTCGAACATTTTTTGTAAAAACAATGAACCATCCACATTTTCATCATCATTACACATGATTGTACTGATTAGATTTTAACTTTGTGAAATTGGAGGCATTATATCCGGCATTTAAAAAAAAAAAAGAATATTAGTGAACTTGGTGTCTGAATCCCTTTTAAAATCACTATATGGTCTTACCCTATATAGTTTTTTAGTAGTTAGGGATTAAGGTGGGAATTCTGACATAGCCCAAAACTCTCCGTTTGGAGGGCTAAAGGAAGAAGGGGAAGATAGGAAGAATTTGGAATGGGCTTAAACTCAATGAAACAAAGTGAAGCAAATAATGAACGGGACAATTATTTAAAAAAAGATATCCATGGACACAAAGACTTCAAAGCTTGGAAATCAGGATCAAAACCACTCAGACTAACTCCTGAACGTGCAAAACTGGTTGCCATGTTTGTAAAATCTCTACAATACATACAATAGAAATAAAATGATTTATTGTCATCATACAGAAACATGATAAAATTAAAGGTGGTCATCATGATACAAGCAAAAACCTCAAAAATGAAAGCACTTTTATTTTTACTTGTGCTTATTATTTGACAGATCCATGATGGATCTAAAAAAAATATGGCGGAAAATACCTTAGACCAGCCTTGATGATTATCTTTCAAGAATCATAAATGACCTTCATCAAGATATCATGGAGCTGAACCAATTTTTCAAGGAACAAAGAAGGTACGGACACACAACCTTAGATTCTTGTCCATTTCAGTGACTGAAAATACACAAAAGGCTCTTGATGTGTCAGAAACATTTCTTAACGTCTGATAACTCCCTTAGAATGATCTGTACTATTGATAAGAGTGTTGGGAAAAAGTCTTACAGCAACATGGCACTTAAAGTCCCAAAGAGATGAACCCTAGCATGGAGCACCGGAGCTGCTCCAGAGACAACATGGACTCAAGAACAAGCTTGAGACCAGCGGCTTAACAAGACTTACAGATGGGAGAGAAGTTTTGCCAAGATTTGTCAAGGCATGACAAAGTCTCCAAAAGTTTTTCAGTTAAAAGGCAGACTCTTGGCTCCACGGTACATATGGAACAGAAGAAGGTCCAAGGTATTCTTCCAGGTTATTTTGTGGCTCATTTAAATGCTGTGGAGGGAGATCGCACAGACATCCTGGAATGAGATTTTTCTACTTACATCTTTGTGGGATTTTTGTTTTGTTTAAACGTGTTTATGGGAAATACACCTGCTGTAAAAAAAATACAGAAAAAACACAAAATCTTGTTCGACTTTCATTGGAACCACTCCTTTTCTTTGAAGCCAAGCTTTTGTCTCATTTGGGATCTTGAGGTTCCGTACATTTGTTGTCCTCCACAGGCATGAAAGCAAATGTACCTCATGGTCATTCAAGCATTGCAATAACTGCCTGGTGTTTGTGGGCTCCAAGCTACTATCTCTGTTGTACAAACATAAAAGAGCTGAGCTTTGCTGTTGTCAGAGAGAAAACAGGGAATAACAAACACACCTCCTGACATATTTTCTGTCAGATTTTTAAGGTTCACATGCCCTTAATGCTCTGCTAGATGCGAGATGATTAAGCCTCCAAGGAAATATCTGTGACGAAGGTGACAGCCTTGCAAATGACAGAGTTTCATCAATAAACTGTAAAGGTGGCTTGTTTCTGACATCTTCTTCCAGAGCTTTGGAATGATAAAATATAGATATCTGAGCAAATCGAGCTACACTACAAGATGGCTTTTAATACAGTAGATATATCACTAAAACATTTTATCATCCGTCCAGATAAAACTGAACTTTTTCCAATACTTTTTGGACAATATTCACATTATTTTTTGTTTCCCATCAGAAATTACTCAAATTGCTTTGACAACGAGAAGAGCTCATACAAC
>NC_050518.1:22685006-22686172 GCF_002922805.2 Oryzias melastigma | reverse complement strand
CAATATTCACATTATTTTTTGTTTCCCATCAGAAATTACTCAAATTGCTTTGACAACTGGAGTTTTCCAGACGGACTGTTACGTATGGCTCCCCAAAACCCTAAAGTTCACCTTAAAGCAGGGGTTCCATATCGGGCCCTTCATCCACATTTCACCCACCCCCCCAAACTGTTTTGGCTGAAGAGGCTTTTTTTTAAGGCTAGTTTGGCAATTTGCTAATATTTCAGCTACATGCTAGCTGTTTTGGCTAATTTTGGCCGTTTTCATTTTTTTAGGCTAATTTGGAGATTGGCTAATATTTTAGCTTAATGCTAGCTGTTTTGGCTAAATTAGAAATTTTTCAGTTTTTAGGCTAATTTGGCATCTAGCTTATATTTCAGCTACATGCTAGCTGTTTTGGCTAAATTCGACATTTTTCCAGTTTTTAAGGCTAATTTGGCACTTCGCTAATATTTTAGCTAGCTATCAGCTTCAGCGTTTTCAGGTATCAACTTCAGTGTTTTCAGCTATCAGCCTCAGTGTTGTTAGCTATAAATTTACGCATCTTTAGCTATTAATCTTTCACAAATAATGCTATATATTTATTTTTTTAAATATTTTAGAATCATTTTTTCTGTGAAGATTACAGAAATGAATTATTTAAAATTTGGCTATGAGTGGCTTTCTGGAAAACTATAAATCTTTGCGCTAGGCTGTGATTGTTACACTTTTTCTGTTGGCCTACAAAACGACCTGGCCCCCCACCAGAGAATCAAACAGTTATGTGGCCTTCACAAGAAAAGCTTGGGGACCCCTGCCTTAAAAAGATCTCCTGCTATCCATCCCAAATCAACAGAAATTGGGAAAAATTTTGTAGCTATCTAGATGTCCAGTTTTGAGCTAAATACCAGCTTGTTTGAAGAAAACCAAGACATAAATAGGTCTAGTCTTCTACAAATGGATGCATCACAATGGAGAGGAGCAGGGAGCTGGTGGCCATTCTGTGTATTTTCTGTCACAATAAAGCTCTTTTTCAAATGGCTTTTTTTGTCTACTTCTGAATTTACAATAATTTGAATAAATAAAAAAATACTCAGAAAAGAAGTTTTAAGTTGAAGTTTTCTTACGTAAAACTTCCATCATAGGAAATATGCCACAAGAATATGTAAAATACACCCAAAACACAA
>NC_050518.1:22645291-22684936 GCF_002922805.2 Oryzias melastigma | reverse complement strand
GAAATATGCCACAAGAACATGTTAAAAACACCAAAAACACAATTAGGTCTTTAACTTAAATGTTGAAGTCAATACCTACAAAGGACACAAACCTCGTGTTGCAGATCCAGAGTTTTCCTCGAGGACGTTATTAAAGGACACGTGGAGCAGAAGTCACTCTATCCACCGAGACTAATAGCCAGAAAATGTGACACATTTTCTGTTGCGGTGTGCGTCATTCAGTGAAAGGGACACTTGGAATGGCGCTGGATTGTTGAGCTGTGTTAAATAAGACACCTCTAAATAAACAAGTGTGGACTAACGTGGACAGCACCCAGCTGGGATTCTCGGGGTGGCTCAGACTGAAGCCAGCAGCACTCAGAGCCGACATGCCGGACAGGCTCTGTCAAGATATAAGGTTTCTGATGAACTGGCAGATTTGTTTCAAGCTAAACCGCAACTCAATGTGAAGATTTTTTTCATCTAGACAGATATGCGATTCTTTGAGTGCATCAAATGTGAGGACAAACAAGTTCTCACTTCTGTGGCCAACAGAATGCCTATTGGATCAGCACAAGTCCTCTCATAATGGTCATATGTTTATGCAACATAGTTTATAGCAAGGAGTTCCTTGACTGGTCTACAACTTCTGTCATAAACGTATGGATTAAAGACCCACTCCAACCATTAAGAACTCTGTTCTTGGTGTTTTTTAACATGTTCTTGAGGCATTTTTCTCATGTTGGAGGGCATATATAAATAACATTAAGATTAAAACTGCATTACTCAGCGTTTCTTTATTCAGATTGTGATGAATCAAGCAGTTTGAAAAGGTTTGTAGTTGTTACGTACAAACTACAATTGGCAGATAACAAGCTCCCTGCTCGGCTCCATTCTGATCCATCCACTTATAGACAATTAGATGTGTATATGTCTTGATTTTCTCTATCCGAGCTGACATCTGAATCAAAGCTGTACAGCTGGATAGCTCCAATATTTTTCACAGTTTATTTTTTTAGTGTTAGGTTGGGGTTGTGAGGGGCTGTAAGCTAGCGGGAGAGTGTGTAAACAAAAGCATGATGGGAAAAGAACGCAGGCTTACTCCTCACTAACAATTCCACCCACAACTCAGAAGCGAATTTCTAATGAACTCCTGCAGCTCTGCAGAAAATGTCTTAAAAACTAAACAGGCCGTTTGATTTTTGCTAAAAACAGCATAATCATAATTAAAAGACCTCTGGGAATGATTTTACAATTGAATAAAACCAAAGATCTGAAAGGGTCGAAGACTGGTGTACGATCAGTTGTTGCATTATGTGATCAAGAGTGTTGAAGGACTCCTAAAAAAAATAAAATTCCTCAAGTTCTCTTCAAGAAGTTGTACGTATCATGATTCTAAGTTTATTTATTTGTATTGTGGGTCTATATAATTGTGCAAGAGCTGTTGGATTGAAAATACTAAAACAAATACTATAAAAACAGCTGAAAAATATAATACTCTCTAGTATATCTGCAATAAGAAGACTTGAGTTTTTCTTTGGATAAAGAAAATTTTACTAAAAACAAACTGGTTTGCTTTATCTAGGATAGATTTTATTCTGCCTGACATAAAAAGGATTAAAAAAAAAAATACAAAATGCTTTCCACTGGAAAAGTACTACAGTCAATGTTTTGTTTCAGCTAGCAGCAATTTAAGTCAGCTGAATACCATTTAGGATGACAAGAGACAGACTCGGATCCTAAACGGCTCTACATCTGGAAAACAACAGCAAAAAAGTAACAACTCTTTTTTGTCAGTACACACGTTTAGGTCATATTTCTTCATAAAGAAAATAATTGGAAAATAATGGGTTGTTGTTGTTTTTTAATGAGATAAGATACGTGGCTGTGTCTGGTATTAAAATCTAACCTTAATTCCCTATATCTACACTTGGTTACATTTCTGCTGTTAGAAAAATGGGTTAACTTTAAATTCTTAAATATGTCAGTAAATATTAAAACCCTACAAAGTCTAAAAGATAAAAATATTAAGGTCTTTGTGAGGTAGCATATGTCTTAACTTGTTGGATTCCACTTATTGATACAATGGAGAAAAAGAATTTGATCTCTTGCTGATTGTGTAGGTTTGCCCGCCTAAAAAAGAAATCTGTCTGTCATCCTCATGTTAGAATCATTTGAATTGTGAGAGAAAATAAAATCAGAAAGAAAGATAAAAACCAATCCACTTTAAAAAATGTATTCCACTTTTAATTGCATTTCTTTGAGAGGAAACAAGTATCTCCTCCACTAATAACCATGGAGAGTTCTGGTTCACACAGATCAGTTAAACTGAATTGAAGACACCGTTTGAACTGATCACCTGTAAAAAAGACAGAATCAGTCAGACACCAAACTCTCCAACATGGGAAATACTAAAGAGTCTTCAGTGGATTTAAGGGAGAAGATTGTAGATCTGTACCAGACCATCTGGACTACAGAACTTTCAAAAAGAATCTGGGGGTTCAGGGAACAATTATTGCTGCCAAAATACAAGAACATGACCATCAATCCACCTATCCGTCTGGGTCTCCAAACAAGATCTCACCTGGTGGAGTTTCCATGATCACGACAGAAGGAGAAATCGGCCTAAAACAACATGGCAGGAGTTGGTTGCAAAGCAGCTGGAACCGCAGTGACCAAGAAAACCATTAGTAATACAGTGACAGTGAAGGTGTTGTAGTCATGCAAGACCAAAACTGAGCTATTTGGCATCAACTCAATCCGTTGTGTTTGGAGGAAGAGAAATTCTGTCAATGACCCCAAGAACACTATCTCCACTGTCAAGCATGGAGGTGGAAACATTATGACTTGGGAGTGTTTTTAAGGCTACTTCACCATGTGGGTGGGAGGATGGATGGAGCCATGTACTGTGAGAACCTCCATCCCTTCACCAGGAGGCTTGAAATGGGTGGTGTATGGGTCTACCATGACCCAAACCATACAGCCAAGACAACCAAGGAGTGGCTAAAGAAGAGGCATATCAAGGTCATGGAGTGGAGTCTCTGGACCTCAATCTTATAGAAAACCAGTGGAGAGACCTGAGGCTCGGAATTACCAAGCAACAGCCACCCAAATTGTGATGATCTAGAAGTAGGACCAAAGGAAGAGTGGACCAAAATTCCTCCTGATATGTGCAGAAACTTGATCACCATCTACAAAAAATGTCTGCCCTCTGTGCTGCTAATAGTTTATCCACAAAATATCAAGTCTTTAAAGCAAGGGAGTTAAAATGTTTTCTCCCAATAAAATTCAAATGAATATACCGGTATGTACATTCTTTAAAGTGGGTTTCTTGATTTTCTTTGGGATTTTCTATCACAGTTCAAACAAACCTACCATTAGGATGATAAACTGTCAATTTCTTTTCAGGTGGGCAAAAATCAGGATTAGCAAGGGATTAAACACTTATTTCTTCCGCTGTATTTAAAGTTTTTCACCTGTAAATAATCTTTCAGTATTTTTTCATGGTTACACAGAACGAGTTATTCTTTCTCTTTGTGGTGATTCTTTTGTTGTACTTCTTGGAATTCTGTCGTCTCGTCTATGAAGTTAAGTCATGGCATCTGGACTCGGCCACTTTGATGAGTGGTGAAACGTTTCACAAAAGAAGACTTTAAGTCCGGATTCTTGGAATTCTGTTACCACACCAAGTGTACTTTCAACAAGGAAGAGCTGAGCTGCCCAGCCACGGCTCTCAGATTCTGCTACCCTGTTCATTTTCAAGCTAATCACTTAGATCAGATGTCTTTGCTCAATCAGAGCCCGGATTCACCAGAACCAACTATTTAGCAGCAAGTAAGACGGGTGGCAGATTACAAAGACCAGATTTAGAATACTGTCTTTTTCCATCAACTGCAAAAAAAAAGATTGACTTGGAAGTTAGTTTCTTTGCTGCTTGGCATGGCTTTGTTTAATGTTACAAAATAGTCTGCCGGCTTTGCAACAACAGAAAAGCCTGATTGATCTTCCAAGTTTTACTTCTAAGCCATGCTTCCAGCAAGTCTGAAATGCAGCATTGCTGACAAATAAAACAATTGGCAGCTAAAATTGTACATAAAAACCAGTAATAGAGGGAAAAAAGTACAACTGCTATAATAACAAATTTTGCATTTGAAACAGAGCAGTGTTTAATTATCTCTGGCAGTTATTTTTAAAACCAATGCCATTTTATTTTTGCAATTATGCTCTAAAAACAGGATTCAAGCAAACTCAGTAGTGAAAAAATATAAAGAAATCTATTTTGTATTTTTTTTTCTCTTTAAAAAACGCTATTAAATTTAATGGGTTGTAAAAGGGTTACGTGAAACAACAGAACTGCTGCTATATAGATTGACACGTGCTTGCTATGCCTGTTTAAATACATAAAATGAAAAGAAATACAATCTGTTTAAACATTAAACATTGAGCCTGTGAAGATTGTCAGTCATCCAGGTCACGTTATCACAGATTTCTGTGCTTCAGGGCAGCTGGACTGTAAAAAGCTGGTGTAGAAGATGCTTCGCTGCTTATCAAAGTAGCTTGCTCAGTTCACCACAGTGAGTTGGTGTCAAGAACATTGTGGGGTAAAGGTCTGACATATCAGATCTGTGTCATCAAAGCTGCCTGCATTTCCACTCCGACAGCAAACATGTCTGAAAAAGTACGGACGGGAGGTGCGGGCCGGGAGGAAAGTCTTCTGGAAGGAGATACCCATCACCAACTGCAGCTATCACACTCACATATCAAAAGGCTGTCTAAAAATATGACTTAAGCCAGGTATCAACGCAGAATTGATGGGGTTGTGAGAATACTACAAGTGCATGTTTACAGGGAGGTAAAAGTGGCCTGCTTGTTTGTACGTGCCAGACTTATAGGGGTTAGGAGGAGACTTAATGCTGGTCTGTTTGCTTAACCTTGTGCTACTGAGCTGACATGAAAACACAAAAACAAGCACCTGACATTAGCCAATGAGCAGAGAGGGTGAACAGCAATCTCCCCGTATAACATATTTGCAAAGGTCTGTGCATCCCTTCACAAGGAAAGAGGATGGAAAAAAAACATTTCTGTTTGAAGAAATGGCCAACGCAGAGCACAAATTCATCCTTTATCTTATTTTTAAATATACATTCATACTTTAAGTGTTTAAAGAACAAGATGACTGCTAGGAATATGTTCTTCGACTTTCAAATGTCTACAACTGTCAAAGTCCCACTCCGATCATCTTTTGATCTATTTTAAAAGCATTTCCAGTGTATTTTTTTGTGTTTATGTAGTTTTTAGGCCAAAAAAGTGCCATTAAGGACATAGTTTCTGCAGATAACCAGGAGGTCATTTCAAATTCACCTTCTAAATGTGGGTTGGACCATTGGTGGGGAGCAAGCCCGGCCCCACTTCCTGTCATCTGTTTACATACTCTCCTGCTAGCTTACAGCCCCAACCTAACATCATCGGCACAATGAAAAGGCCAAGAATATTGGAGCTGTTCAACTGTACAGTTTTGAGACGGATTTTTTTTTTTAAATATTGAAGATCTCAATAATGTGATAATCTTACTGGTACAGATAACTTTTGCATAAATAATATTAAGATGATATTGTTTTTAAATTTTGAATAACAATTTACCATACACAGTTTAATGAACAAAATTAAGACAAAGAAAATAGTGTTAAATAAATACACAAATGAACAAGACTGATTATCTCATCCAAAACACAGAATTGATTAGATTTATATAAACAACTAGAAATATCCATCAGTTTCTGCAAAAATCATACATTTTTGTCCTTCGACATTATGTGAATATATTTTTCTTTTTTATTTGCTACTTTTCGGTCCTCTCAGACCTTAGCTCACCACAGCAGACGGTTGGCCTGGTTCTGCAGTAATTTCTTCGTGAATTTTCCATTCAGACAAGGGGTCTACAACCTTTAAAGCTGAAAAAAGCCAAATGATCCAGTTTCTTATGGACTAAAATCCAAGGAGAGCCACAAAGTACCACCTCAAAGTTAGAAAAAATACACTTTATTTATGTTTTTGTGGCCATTAAGCTATTCATTTATAATGTATAGCTTTAAAATAATCTCTACAATTGAGATTTTTCTTTATTTAACAAATTTACCTTCTTTTACTTTTGACAGCAGCACATACAAGTTCCTTTCAAAATAAAATGCATCCTGTGTTTGATAAGATCCTCCAGGAGATTTACTTGACCTAAAAATGAAAAAACACTTATTTTTCTATCATTGTGACTTGGGTGTTCCTTCATTCTTTTACTATTAAATATAAAAACAACATCAGTGTAGAATACAAATAGTGTTTTTAAACTTTACATGTAAATGCAATGAGATAATGTCATTGGAATAATTGCTCTGATAGCAGATTAAACCTTTTACCATCATTTTCCTCAGTTTTGCTAAAATTTAAGCACAAAAAAAAATGTGACTAATTAAAGTAAATGAACCAATACCACAAAACCATTATTTATACAAATTGTTTGGATTTTTCTTAAAAGCCAAAGGGCCACAATGGACGAGGAAAAGAGATTTAGTCAATATTTCTCTCAACTGTTGCTTTTTGCTTGTTCAGTACAGAGATACTGTAACACCGATAGACCTTAAATGTAATCTATTGGTCACTCATATATATCAATCAAATTATAATCATCTTAAATAAATAAACCTGAGTAATGATTTTTGCTTTTTGGAGGATTTGCGCATTTTTAATTAGCTGGACTGAATTGAATGTGCGCTATTTAGTTTTACTCAAAGTGCCAAAAGCAGTGTACATACCAATTCATAAATCTATACAAGTTCTTGATCAATGCTATCTTTCAGTATAAAAGGAGAACAAATCTTTGTATGACATCACTGCTTCCAGCCATTATATGTATTTTTTGTAAAAACGTGTATGACAGTTAGATGGAACAAGGCCGCCACAGATGCTGGACGGAAATACACTGGAACACATCAGAGACAGATGAGCTGTACATTTTCAAACATGCTCATTCACCTTCATCATAAAACCCATAAAGTCTCCCACACTCACTCATCTACTGACCTTCCTGAAGAAAAGTTAGTCAGAGAACTCATACCTGACTGTTTATTACTTCTTTCTCACACATACATTTCTCATAGATTCAGACACGTCCATTGAGTTTTAAAAGATGAGTAAATAATTGTGAGTGGATTTCTTCACTTATGGTTTAAATTGTATCCTCTGTTACGTATTATTTACTAATTGTGTTATTTTACTGTAACTTGAAGCTGTCTATTTATCATATTATGAACATACTTGGCATGTGATGTACATTTAGTGCATTCTGGAACACTCAGTTAACCCATGATGTTCACACTGAACAAGCAGGGAAGGCTTTTTTTCCTACTGTTTATTGTGCATGCCCATCTCCAAAAGTTGGAAGAGGCTTGATGAGAAATGTCAAAGCGGTGATAATTTCAAGAATCTTGCTCCAGGTTTTTTCTTTCACAGCTCTAAGACTTAATGTGTCATATAATCCTGGGTGGGCACGAACAGTAATTATTTATTTCTTCTCCATGATCAATTTACAAACGGTTGGGACTTCCATGAATTAAAAAGGACTCTACCTGAACATCCCAACCAAATACAAGTCCCTCACTGGTCAAAGTTTGACCTGATATAGCTTTCAATAAGTGCTTAATGACCACACAATTTGGATGTAGACCCTGAAAACTGTCATAGAAACTTGCGTAGATATGCATGAAAATAAGAGTTTTGAACGCGGAAGCCCAAAACACACATTTACATTGATTCTCATTGTTAAAGTTAAAGTCCCATCAGTTGTCACGCACCAAGATTGTGAAATATGTTCTCTGCATTTGACCCATCCCCTGAGGGAGTGGTGAGCTGCAGACACAGCCACGCTCGGGTACCATTTGTTGGTTAAACCCCCCAATCCAACCCCTTAAAGCTGAGTGTCAAGCAGGGAGTCTTTTGAGTCTTTGGTAAGACTCGGCCGGGATTTGAACTGATGACCTTCCAGTCTCAGGGAGGACACTCAACCACAAGACCACTGAGCAGCAGGAAGCGGCCACTTGAACATGTGCAAAATTGAACCAAAAAAGTAAATATAAAACTGAACTGGGAAGCATTGACAGACAAGTAAAGCAATAAAACCTATTATAACAAATTTTGTAATATTTGCTTTTCAAGACTTTATTAAAAAAAAATATATAATAATCAAGATTTTATTTTTGATGGGAAGCACACATAACATTTCTCTACTTCCTTCTTGATCTCCAACACCCACAAGAAAAAACACAGCCTTCCACTGTACACTTGTTACTTATCATAGACCTCTCTTGGTCCCACATCCTGGAAACCAGAGTATGTACCGGATGGCAAACAACTGAGCTTAACGTTCATAGAGACCCATATCTTCAGAGGAATCAGAAAGGAGGCAGGGGTCATGACAGGTGTAGGAACTGTGGTGGGGTCCAAACAGATCTTAGATTACAAACACACAAAGCAAGGAGACTCCTTTACAGACACACTTATCGCATAAAATTTACCAGGAATCTTCAGCAGCACAGAAAACAAACCACTCCGGGGAGTAAAACTTACCACCATCGTTCTGTTAGAAAAATATTAAACAAAATCCCCACGCACATTGGAAGAAATGATACTGATTAGTCACGGAGGATGAAAACAACCACAAGAGCGTATCTGGACATCAAGGATGATACCCGTAGATGCTGGAGTGAGTTGTGCTACACACAGTCTGGTGTCACAGGAACTATCAACTTGGTCAATTGTATAAGTCTGAAATGAAACTAGCAGCAACAACAGTAGTCACAAGCATATTTCTGGTGAAATATTTAGCTAAATAAGCTCTTTAGTTTGGATTCAGAACCGGTTACTAGCTACATTTCTTTCCAGGGAAATGTATTAGTGAAAACTGAACGTAATGACAAAGAGAAAATCAATACACATTGTTAAAAGTTCAAGTCCCATTAATTGCCACACATTGTGTGTGTGTATTCTCAGTATTTGACTCGTCTCTTGAGGATTGGATACAGGAACAACTCCTTAGTGCTGAGTGTCAATCAGGGAGAAACAGGGCCCACTTTTAGAGTCTCTATTGTATGACCAGATGGAGGATTTGTACCCAGGTGTACACTCTTCCAGTATGCCACAGAGCAGGTCAAAGGACAAGATTGTAAGTGAACTCCAGTCTGTTCCACTTTCTGTCTTTCCTGTACAGCTGTAATGTAATGGGTAGTTTTCAGAAGCACTGCAATACTGCATGGAGTAAAGCGAGCTCCAATTTCACCCCCACAGTTCAAAAATCCACTTAATATGCTGTCCTCACCTGGAGGACATACTAGATATTAAACTGATAAGAAAAGATGCTACCTCCTGATCTTAGCCAAAAGGCCTAGAAGCGACTCAAGTGAGTGGTCATTACTTTCTACTGATTCCATCCACTGTCTTTATGTTTTAAAGATACTTTATGCATATATGTTTATACATTTTTCTGTTGTATCTTTACCATACTTCAAGCAACTCTGTTTGTGGCATGTGCACAGAAAAGGCTTCCGTCGCTTTACTCTCCCATACAGAATCTTTTTATGAAAAGTGAACTGAATAGTTGATCGATGCACAATGATACTCTCTGCAGCAAGATCATGTTGTAGATCTGTGGGTTGAGTTAGACTGTTCTCGCCATCCTTCGCCTCTGCTTATCTGAGATTTTTGTAGGCCTGCCACTCCAGGCTTTGGCTAAAACTGTGCCTGTGCTCTTCCATTTTCTCACTATGTTCCTCACAGTGGAGACTGACAGCTGAAATTTCTGAGCTAGCGTCTTGCATCCTTCCCCTAAACCACACTGTTGAACAATCTTTGTTTACAGGTCATTTGATGATTGTTTCGAAGCTCCCATTTTGCCAATCTTCAGAGAAGATGCAATGAGGAGGACAACTTGCAACTGGCCATCTTAAATATCCTTTCTCAAGATTGGCTTTACCTGTGTATGCAGGTCAAGGGTCAATGAGCTTACCAAACAAATTTTGTCCTCCAATAACCAGTGCTAAAGGTGTTAAAATCAACAAAAAAAAACAAGGCTGCCCGGATGTATGCACCTGCCAAATTTTGTCTAAGTAATTATTGCACACTTTCCGCAAATCCTATGAAATTCATTTCATTTCTCAAATATCACAGCATTTGTCTGCAATATGATATATTTAACTGAAATTGCTGATCCAAACAACCAATGATTTATGATGGAAAACCTTGAAAATGATCAGGGGTGCCCAAACTTTTGCATACGACATAGGATAATCATAATCCAGAGCAGGTGCTTATTATGGATGAAGCTGGCTTCTACGCTGCAGAACAGTGTATTGTTCTGAAATAAAAAGAAATAAAACTCTTTATGTTGAGCAATACTCCAATGAGACAGAAACAGAGAGTGTCTCCGTATTCGTGGATTTGCAATGTCCACAATGATTGTCCAACCCCTGCGATTAAGGTATGTTAATAATTTTTTATTCTTTGCAAGAAGATTGCAGGAGGCGAAGGAGAATCCAGAAGAAAAGAGGATAAAACTTTCAGTTTGGATCGTGAGTCGGGAAAAGCTCTGGTTGGATGCTTGCTGTTGTTGAAAAACCTTTCCACCAATCAATGGGTTACATCGTGTGGCGACAGAAGCTCCGCCCCTAATGGGTCTATTCCATTTTTCTATGAACCAACGACCTATGGGGGGCCAGAAATGGTACTAGTCCGTCCTGCTTATCGGGTCCATTTTGTAATAGAAACGCTCAAAAGTCCAGTCCGGTCTGGACTGCTCAGTGGAATTTGAGAGGTATTTGTAGCCCAAGAGTCAAAAGTTTGCCCACCTCTGGTCTAGTCGTTGGTTAGGTGCGCGTACTGACTTCTTACTAGCCCGGCGTGACTGCTGTATGCAGGTACTGTGCAGGTGTCCACACAAACAGCAGTCTGATTGTCTAATTTCCTTTGTAACAATCATGTTGCACTGTAATGAGCCCACAGGGAGCAGGAGCACATTGCTATCACATGAAGAGCACATGAGCCCCTGCACGATCTACAAGATTTGGGCGATTTTAGGTGTATTTATTTAAATGCAATTTTTTTTCCTTTGCAACTTAAATATTGCCTTAAGTTAAGGGGCGAGAGTACAGTCTATCAGAATGATTTATGTAGAGAAAGGGACAAAACATTTTGAACCGAGGGTCAGAGTCGCTATCAACTCATCAGATGTCCAACACCAGAGTGGGAGACAATGAGAGACCTGAAACCTGCCTCCACAAATAGCACATGTCCAGTTATGCTGTTCTTTTATCTGAAGCAGGTGAAACACGAGTGATCCTGGATTCAGTAGGAGCATTGTAAAGCTACTGCAATCAAGGATTTAATGGTGTCCTGCTGCTTCTGGTTTCTGCAGTAACTTTGCAAAGGGCCTTTATTCACCCAGAATGGATCATTAGGAAGCTGTTCAAATTTCAATTATTTTCTGAATTCCAAGAATTTCATGGCTCAAGTGGGAACCTGTTAGCGAAACAAAAAGAGGGACTTGGCAGACATTGTTTTACATTTACGGTACGTCCAACGGTACGCTCTGGGGGGATCAAAGAGCATAAAAACACTGTGAAAGAAAAAGACGTACTGAGACAAAACTTTGTTTGCTAATGAGCAGAATGGAAGATCATACATTTCATTTGCTGAGCATCTTTAAAAATGTAAATTATGTTTTTAGGGTATTTTTGTTAAAGAAATATTAATAGACAAACTTGTCTTGTTTCAAAGTTTCATCTTGACATATGAAAATTTTGAAATGATGTCTTCACAACGATGTATGAGCAAAAGATACACATCTGTTTTGAGAAAAACAACAATACAAGACAAAAGGTGCTGGATGCCAACTCATGAAGATGCGTCTTTATGAGTGTGAATCCATCCAACCTTGTTCTATATTTAGAACACTCACCCTTCTTGCCAGACCCAGAGCAATGAAGCACTTCTCCCCAGCGTCAACTATCTCCACCTCATAGTAATGGCAGCGGGTTGTGAGGGGTTGGCGCGCCTGAGCCAAGCCAACGTCCATAATACTCTTGCCTTTGCCAACGTATTCCAGGAGCTGAAAGGGGAGACGAACCAAGGGAGAAAACGAGGTGAGGCCTTGCATAATAACACATCTCTGGAAAGCATTTGATCTAAGCAGTGTAACTTCTAAACACACTGTGTATTCTGGTGCAAAAACAAAATAACCATGATATGTTGTTGTAAGTTGTCACTTTGGCAGATGTAATCAGAAATGCTCTTTGAATATTGTTTTTTGTCACAGGAATGAAGACCAACAAGTCCTGACAGTTTTATTTCACTGGGCCTGTTGCAACTTAATTTATATTTTCCCTGGACTCGTGCAAAACTTTGCTTCTTCTCTTGGTCAATAGCTCTGTTGATAACGGGATATTTGTACGAGACAGTTTTAAACAAATGTCTATATACGGTGTTCCCTCGTTTATCACAGGGTTTTGTAAATAACCACCAATAGGTGAAATCCAGAAAGTAGGATTACTCCAGGCTCACACTGCATCCGGGCTGGCTCTGGTGCAGGCGCTGGAGCGGTAAAGCTATGGCAGATGACTCACGCTACGGATGGCTGTGGTCCTGCTGCAGTAAGTAAGTAAGTAAGTAATATTTATTTGTATAGCACTTTTCTCAGACATAAGTCACAAAGTGCTTTACAGAGCAGGAGATAAAAAGACAGAGCAGATATGTTAAAAAGACACATAGAATACAAGACACATAAAAGTACATAAAATGATAAATTACAGTTACGAGAGAGAGACCCAATCAATAGAACTGAAAAGCTTGATCATAAAAATGGGTTTTAAGTTGGGTTTTAAAAACATCAATAGAATCCAGTGAACGTAAAAAACAAACTCTGCCAACCTTGCCAGACTCCGAACTCACGTAGGTTCACGCGATAACCTGCCATTTATACAGTAAGTACTAGTAAACGAACCCTCATTCCGAATTGAATTATTTTTGCAACACTTCTTTTTGGCCAGCATCGTCTTCATACGATAGGTAAGCACAGAACTTTTATTATTACTTTTGTTTGATCAAGGCTTAAATGTACAAATTTGACTGTGTTACTCATATTGTGTAACAAGTAACCCTAAGTTCACACAGGAAGCGTTACAGCTCAGGTGCGATGCGGGAGAGGTCAAACTACAGCAGATGGCTCCTATTGGCTACGGGATTGCTGCATCCACAGGCTCTGCTGTCGACCTCGCGAAACTTCAAACTCACGTAGGTTCACGCGATAACCCGCCAATTATATAGGAAATACAGTAATTTGAACCCAACAAAACCATTTCACAGCGCAGATCCCAGAGGTGGAACATGATCGTCTGTATTGGGATTTCCTCTTACACTTTTAAAGTTACGTAAAGACTGCGGCGCTCAGAGCGAGACTGGGGTTGGTCGTCCCAATGACATGTTTACACCACGGTGAAAAAATTCACAAAACTGCAAGACTGTGAAAAGTGAACCACAATACAGTGAAGGAGCTGTTTAGTTCCTGAAATTTCTCTCTCTTGAAAGCCCCTAAAATCCCGAAAGGTAATTTTTCTTTTTAAACTCATGAACATACAACAAAATACAATAAACGCCATTATTGTGGGAGTTTATACTGACGCCAATTCTTTGAGTGCTACGAAGTGTCCTTGCTTATAAGCTAAACATATCTCTGCACAAACTGCTCGAATCTTTGTTGGCGTCATCTGTTGAAAGGGTATATTGTTCCAGAAACCTTGTTCATTTGGTCAGATTAATCTATATAAACTCTCCCCATACTGCAATGACCTTTAAACTGAGAAGAGGCATTGAGAGCTATCTCTTTCTGAATGTAATACAAGGGGAGCTGGAGGTATAGTGGTTAACCGAGAAGGCCACAGTTCTGAATCATATCTTGTGCTTTTCACTTTTTATGGAGTTTTGAAGCCTTTAGATACCGTTTCCAAGAACTACATCCCCACCACCAACCCACTCAGAGTGATTATTACATTTGTACTCAGTCTGTTTATTTGTAGGTTCAGCTAGAAAAAAAAAAAAAGTTCAAATCCTTTGAAGGACTCAAAACTGTTGACTATTCTGACTATTTAAAAACTTTTTGGTTGCATTAAATAGTAATAAATGTTCTGACGCCCAAGAATCATAAATAACTGAACAATGGCTCTTTAATACTAAAGTTTTAAAAGAAGTCAAGTTCCAAATTTGGGGAAAATACAATAAAATATAACTGTTGACAGTAAACAAACCTGTGAGCATGCCCACGACTAAGAACCAAGAAAAACGTTTTAATAGTCTTTGCACTGGATTGCATGTTGGGACAAGGTGACCTTTTTTCCTGAAAAACTACATTTACCTGGATGCTGATGCTTCCTTAGGGTTAAAAATAACACTGATTCAAAATACAGTTTCACTCTTATAATAGAGAATTATATCATTTTGCATTGAAAGAAAGAAGTAACTGATTTACACTGTAAAGTTTGACATACATCTCACACATTTTTGCGCATTCTAAAATGTTGTAGAGACATTCTTTCCCCTATGTGGACAAAAAAAAACTTTTTTTTTTTTAATGGAAATAATGAATCAAAGAAAGCTCAAAACAAAACTCATAAAATCACAAGTTTATATAAGCTTCTGTGACTTGCTTTAACCAGCTTGGAGAATTCCACAATGTTGTTTTTAGCTTTAAGAGCTCCTGACAGGCTAATTGACATCATTTTAGCTAATTGAAGGCACACCTTTGGATGTTTCACGAGGCACACCTTTCAACACAAGAGCCTTATCGAGTGACATCATGGGAAAAGAAACCAACCAAGACATGTTCAAAATGATCCTCGGGTCAAAGTTAATGCACACGTGCTAGCTCACAGTAGTGAGGAAGAAACAGAATCCAATGGAAAACTAGCTCCGAATCAGCATGGGCTGAACACAGAAAGGAAGAAACCACTGCTCCAGTAACAGAAAAATGCCTGATAATAGTTTGCAGGGTACTTTTTTTATATGTCACCTGGCCTAGAGAAAGTAAAATGAACAGTTTTTGTGTTGAAAGAAAAGTCAGTTACAGCCGGGCAAAAAAGTTTTTACTCAGCCACCAATTGTGCAAGTTCTCCCACTTACAAAAATGAGAGAGGCCTGTAATTTTCATCAAATATGAGAGAGAAAAATTAATCCAGAAAATCCTATTGTCTGATTTTTAAATATTTAATTTGCAAATTATGGTGTAAAATAAGTGGTCACCAAAAACACAGAAAATGTCTTGCTTTCACAGACATGCAACCACTCTGTCCTCAACTCATTTACCTGAGTTAATGACACCTGCTTGAACTCATTATCTATAAAAAAGACAATAGTGCACTTTCTCAAACAGTCACACTCCACTATGGCCAAGACCAAAGAGCTGTCTAAAGACACCAGAAACAAAATTGTTGACCTGCACCAGGCTGGGAAGGCTGAATCTGCAAAAGGGAACCAGCTTGGTGTGAAGAAATGAACTGTGGGAACATTTTTGGAGGGAGGTGAAAGGCTGTGTTACCCAGCAACAGCCTCAAAACATCACTGCTTTAGAGGAGATCTGCATGGAGGAATTGGCCAAAATACCAGCAAAAATTTGTGAAACCTTTTGAAGACTTTCAGAAAAGGTCTGACTGCTGTCATTGCCAAAAAAGTATTGAAATTAACTTTTGATATTGACCAAATACTTACTTTCCACCATAATTTACAAATAAATGATTTTTAAAAAGACTGATTTTCTGGATTTTTTTCTCATATTTTTTCTCATATACTTATGATGAAAATTACATTAAAATTAATTATTTTCATTATAGTCATGTCTAATGGCTTAATTGTTCACTGTTTATTATACGTTAATACAAATGCTTGTAAAACATTTGGAGAAAATATCCTCATGATAAGTACTTCCTAAATTTTAACAACTGTTTTAAAACAAACTAGTTTTTTTTCTGAAGACCACACCACAATAATAACTGATGGCATGTCCTAATTGAGGATAAAGCATTTCCGTACAGAAAGGTGTTGCGTCTGTCCATAAGGTTCTCGCTTCTGTAGCTCTGTGGAGGGAAAAACTAATCAAGCTTGAACAAGATTATTGTTTTTATTCACAATCTGTTAAAGTAGAGCCGAGGGACTTTACCACAGAGCTAGTCTTTCCAGGTGGGTCTTCAAATTAAGACTCCCAAACCCAGCGAAATCCCCACTGAGCCACTCACAGCCACTACCCTACAAGTATGAACAGCCGTAGAGACTGAAAGCCTCTCACACAGCAAATATAGAGTTACCTTTTGGTCTAGTTTACTCTTGAGAATTTGAACAGGTGGCTAGTAGGTGGTCAGGTAAACAAAAAGGGAAGAAAAAATTAGCCCATTTTACATGACTAAAGGGGAAGTACACAATAAAAAACATCTCTACTTTGAAAGGCTATGGGTGGGGAATGTTCTAATCATTTTTGTATTAAACTTTCACTTTGTTTGTGAACGTTTTACTTTTGAGCTACTTCAACAGGTGTGTCTGACCCCACAAACCCAACAGTTCCTTCAAGAAAAATTGATGTGCACCAATTCAGTCAATGATTTTACAAGCTTTGTTTGGACGGTGATTTTAATTTATTTTAATTTAATTTATTTATTTATGTAATGCCCCTTGAGATGCAACATCTCGTTTTCAAGGGGGTCCATCTGCAGGAGGAAGAATTTTGCTGTGATTCTTAATTTCCAAATACATTAAAGGAAATAAGGAAGAGGTAAGGGAGTGAAACTACAAAAAGAAGCTTAAACTCTCGTTTATGTGATTTTGTGGACACCCAAATGGGAAACATTGACATGTGAGCGGACCAATCTATATAAAAAATATGCATAAACACATAGGATGATTAAGGTAATGCCTTTGGCAATGGTTATGCAACTCCATCAGCTACAACTTGTTGGCCTGGTTACATAAAGGGATTCTGTTTGCAAGTCCCCGCTCTTAAACTTTAACAGCTAAGCAAATCAACGTAAGTGTTTTTACAAAGCAAAGTCTTGAGGTTTATCGCTTTATCTCCTTCTTTGATCTTTTAAAATTCCAGAAGATTAAATACTTTGTCAACGACAAAGCAGTACTCTGAGACTAGAAACTTTCCAACTGTAAAAAGGCTTTACATTTTTTCTTGTTAGAGGTAATTTTTCCTATGCCCATAGCAAAACCTTCATCTTCCATCCTATTTTCTTAGTAAAAGCCCTGCTGATTAATTCCCCACAGGGGTACAGGTTCCAACAGTAGCCAACACCTTCTTTGAAGGAGATTAGCCGTTCGTGTGTGCTTTCTTGTCTCCTTAACCTGCTGTTTTTTCATGCCTGGACAGCTGCTCCTCTTTAGGTGGAGGGCGAAAAAGTTTCAGCTTGATGAGCGCTCGGTCACACCTTTTTGGTGCTGAGTAATTGAAGGTGGAGAGCGTGGACAGAAAAAGAGACAGCTCGGAGCAAAGCATGCCTCACTGAGATAGCTGACAATCAATCTGGCTCGCCCTCTCCCTCCTTGTCTTTTGCCTCCTCGCTTCTGTAATTTTGAGTGGTGAGAATCGTGACGGTGCTGTGCAAGGCCATGATTTGTTGAGCCGCTGCCTGGGAAACAGATGCATCAACCAGAGAGCCATCATGCATGTCTATCAGGTCTAACTCGATAACCATGAGAAAGAAGAAAACTGTCATTAGAAGATTACTTTTTAAATTAAAAATGAGTTTTCAGACCAATATAACTGCTAGTAATCAATAGAAGACTAAAGGAATGAGGGGTCCCAGAAAACATACAGGTACATTTAAACCAGCATAGCATCTTTGACAGCAACTACACCGAGCTAAGATCGAGTCAAAAGACAAACATAAATACATGTCTACAAAACCATGAGTAGCAATGAGATGGAAAAAGGATAAAAGTTCAAAGAAAGCATCAAGTCCCCAGTTTGGAAACAAAAGAAGAGAAGAGGCAGAAAAATACTCCAAGGATAAATGCAGGCGGTGTCCAAAATTAACACCCGCCAGGCGCCAAATGTGACCAAATTTATCTGTTTGAGGAGTAAAATTTTGAGCATAATTTTTCAAAAGGCTAATTAAGGTTTGGGCTTAATTAGGCTAGTCTTGTTATTTAGTTTATTGGAGGATTGCAAGGTTCAGACGCAAGGTACGTGATCATTTTCTTTTTTTTTCTGTTTTATCTGATACTTAAGCACAAGAAATGGAAGAATGTGTTCTTCCAGTACAGTGTTTTCCCCAGGCTTCCAAACTAGTCAGGACCGCCTCTGGCGTAAAGGGTTGAAGAATTACAGTACTTCAAATAACGTCAACACTGGGGCTAAATCTAAAGAGTTACATTATTTACTCCCTTTGGCTCACCTCCCCAGTTTGTTCTGCAGAAAATGTTTGTACATTCACAATGAAGTGACCTGCAACAGAGTTCATTTACAAGTGAACACTGAGACAGGTTTTAGGAACATTACTGTAGCTTCAACACATTAAATTATTATTCGAGTGTCAAAATATGACCTTTTTCAGTACAGTGGGAATGGAACCTGCAATTTTCCAATAAGAGGTTGACAGCTCTACCTCTGTATTGAGCCTAACTGCTTTCTGTACAATGGAGCGTACATAAACAGGGATGTTTTAGCTGTTCCAGGACAGATCATCTGTCTTCTTTCTTTTTCGCTTTGTCATGTTTTAGTTTCATGTTTTAGTTCTTTAATTTCAGGGATGTTTAACTTTATTGTTTTAACTATTTAACTTAAGACCACATCTCGTCTTGGGATTCTGCAGTTAGGTCTTCAGTAAGTCAATTTTATTACAAGTCAACGAAACACAGGCTTTAAGACATTGATTGACAGGTTTCTATCCCACTCTTAAATTTGCTCATAGAATCCACTACCGTCATCAAACCTGCATTTGTCCTTAATGTCCAACTTCAACTTTAAATTGATTACCAACACATAAGACACATGAGAGCTAAAAATGTCTTCAGATTTAAAGCAATCACATTAGAAACCTGATGAATAGTAATAAATTAGGTAAAGCTTCTTTTTTTTATTATTTAAACATATTTGCTTCCAAATTTGAGATGACTAAGTTTATTCAAAGATTAAACTAAATGGAGGGCTAAATAATGAATGATTTTTTTATATAGTTTTAGAAACAGAAACAGTAGAGCGCAAACATGATGGTTCTGGCTCTTCCCTTTACGAGACAATTCAATCAATAATGATCAACTCAGACACGTGGGATACAAATAGAGTGATTCAGTTCAAAGCGACCAGACCGTGTTTAAATCCTATTATTGGATAATATCCATTTGTACACAAAATTGCTTTTAGAAATGTGTCATTGTAAGGTTGATTTCAAATGGGAAAATTAGTTGATGGTGCACTCATGATCTGGTATTGATTAAAGGGACTAATATGTGCAATATACCACATTATTTGATTTTCTTTATGATCCGTGCTGCTATGTGCTACAGCACAAAACTTGGAATATGCCAGTAGATTTCTGTAAGAACGAATCTTCAGAGCAACAGCTTTCCTGAACATTTCCAAAGATGGATGTGCCAAATAGCAGTGTTCAGACGCTACAAGCAGCCTCGTTGTAATGATAAGCATCTTTTTATCATTCCTGCTCATGCACTAACTTCATCAGTTACCATCACTGATAGTGCAGAGGTGTAATAGAGGTGTGAAAGAATGTTTTGCAGAACTGTAGAGGTGCATTCACACAGCAGCAGAGTGGAAAAAAGGAGAATGCTGACTGAAAACAAACAGACTGTGTCAACAGGGATGCACCTTCACGCATGGAGGAGTTCACATTTCCCACCCAAAGGGGCAACATTTTTACTTTCTGTTTGAAAAGTTTATGGGTGTATTCCTGACAAAAATCCTTTGTTCCAGTCCGAATCCGCTTAATTTGGTCCAGATCGAGTCCTAAACTTTTAGTTTGGTTTGTATCGAGACTGCCGTCTATTGGAGTTTCCTGTTCCAGACCAAAACTTGTAAACAAAACTATGTAACTAAAGATCTTCACTCACTGGTCAGCAGTGACGGGGGCAGGTCAAAACTAAGAGAGAAAGTAAAAACTTGTCAAGATAGTTCACTTGTTCAAACTTTTTATGCCGCAGACCAATTTTGAACATCTGTATGAGTCATCACTTTTTACGGTTACTTTGATATGGCAGAGACATACTGGAAGGCAATTACTATGGACGCTACGACCATGAGGTATGGTGATAAGTGTTTATGACAGAAATTCTCAAGAAAATAGCACGAGAAGCAATGTGTATCACGTTAAAAGTTGTTTTAATGAGCCAGAATTCATCGACTACATTTTAATGAGCTGCTGTTGCATCGCTGCTCCACGTTTGTCCAATAATGACCGGCTGCGGTGGCCGTTTTGGTCTAGTTGATCGGGTCCCAGCGTGGATCCTATTCAGACAGAAGAATGTCAGAGCGAACTGAAGCTCAGTTCAGTTGGAAACGAACCAAAACCACCACCTTGAAAGATGGGTGAGAAAGTAGTTCCTGGTTCCTGGTCAGTAGGCTGCTTCTGTTCTTGGCCGTGGACCCCGCCTCTGGCTCGTCTTGACTGTAGACCTCTCCCCCACCTGTCACCCAGTCATTTCTGGATGAACTCTATTCAATTACATAGTTGTAGAGTTGGATAAACTAATTCCTCTTTAATAGTCCTGGAAAATTGCATATCCGTCCTGGGAGAGGATCTCTCCTTCATGTGGACATCCCTGAGGTTTTTCCTTACCGGGAAGAGGATCTAAGGGCAGGGAGAACCAGTTTTACGCAGTCTGTTTAGTTTCCCACTCAGCTGTTGTTCATATTTTATGAACGACTTTCTGCTTCTGTACAACTACCAGCATGAAGCCCAATGATGCAATTGTTTTGTGATATTGGGCTATATAAATAAAATTGAATTAAACTTCCAGATTTCCTTCAAACTTGCAAAAAAGTTTAAGCTTGGCACACTCCAACTTCAAACAGTAAATGAAAGTTGGTGCATGTTAAAAGAGGATTTTTCTTTGGTTCAAATACTTTTTAGGAAAATGGTCTGATACTTTAGCTTTTTTTAATGCTTTTCTTCGATGTTGAAATTTTTAAGTTTTTGACTTGCCAGATGTGTCCCTTTAATTTAAAAAGGTTTGAAATGCTCTTAATGGCAACACAACCCTGTCAATGCAACTTTTCACCTGATCCAGGTAAGACATCTGGATAATAAGCAGGACAGCAGCTCTGCTCTTGATTGCTGTGTTTAGAAACTCCTGCTCTAAACCTCATCAGGAGAGACAGTGGAAACAACAAGGGACCAGAAGACTAATATAGTATCTAAAGTGGTTTGTTAGCTTATCTGAGAAAGTCTTTGCAGTTTGTACACAGATTTGTCCTTAGAACCAACTCCCAAAACTCAAATGATCCGTTACCAAACACTACAAAGCTTTCTTGGAATTTGTTCTAAATCAGATCACACATCGCCTGCTGGAGGGCATGTTTTTGATGTTCTGGCCGATTCCTGCCACAAAGCAAGATTAATAAAGTAATGATACAGAAGAAGTGGAAAATGTTGCTTGACAATTTGATATAATGCATTAAAAGACTTACAAGAACTGGTTAAAGCCTCAGTCTAGTCACCTTGAATGACACAGCTCCTCACTAACATCTGTAAACCCATCAAATGTCAAATTCAGAGAGCACTGAAGTGCAAACCTTAGGGCTGAGAGACCAATGCCTGAAAAACCTTTTTAATTTTATCCAGTGTTAATGCCAAGTTTTAAAAATGTCAAAGGAAGGAAGCAAGACATTTTAGAAGGGAATGCATTGATTGCAGTTGGCTTTGGCAGCTGGAAAAGAAACAATGATGGCGGACGTGTACTTCACATTGAACAAACTTTACAGCACCAGAGCTGAACTCTAGTGTTGTGCACATTCCAGACACTGTTGTGTTTTGCTAAAGAAAAAAAAGGAAAAAAAATCTAAGCATATTTTGATAAAAATGTGCATTCAGTCTAGAAACTTCCTAATTACTAAATATAACAGAGTAATGCTTGAGGGGGTGATGATGGATTCTTGGGAAAACGGATCATTGCAGATGTGGGTACCGTCCCGTCTACAGTCTCATCAGCTGAGAGGATATAAGTTTGGGCAACAGAGACTGCTGGGACAACAGACGGCTGAGAATCGGTGTTCACCCCGAGCGGCACGTACGCAATGGATTCCAGCCAAATGTCTCCTTTCAATGAAAGCAGTAAAACAGGAGCAGGGAAAAAAATTACTCATTCAGATGGACTGTTAACACACATGCTGTGTTTGCAAAAGTCACCTTTGTCTTGACAACCAACACAAAAGCAGAACAAATAAATCTGGGCATGTATGTATGAGGCCGTAATCTTAAAGAAATGCACAAGTCGGATCACTTTCAAAGAGCCATTAAATTGATTGGTGTAGACCCGTGAGGAGCCTTGAAAGCTAAAGCTAACACATCAATCAAATCTTTGAGTGGTGGGAGAGGCCTTCATTGTCAAAGAAGCAAAGGAACAATTTATATCATGTAGTGAAATGATTCCTTTATTTAAGAGTAAAGAAGAAGGTTGTCAAGCTAGAGGTCAGGGGGAGATAGCTGCAACATCAACAATCATGGAGGGACAAGGCACAATAGAGGCACGTGGGAAACCTTTGTTTTATTCCAGGAGAAGTCAGATGTAAACTAATTCGTCTCAATATTTGAATATTTTTAGTACTTTGAATCAGACATAAAAAAGTTCACTGGCTATACTAAAGTTCTACTAAAGAACTCTTCCTCAAAACTAGCCTAATGTCTTAAACACTAAAAAATGTTTTTCTACATAAAAAACTTCTCCTACTAAGAAATCATGAAGGGGTCAGAGATTGTCATCGTCGGTGCATGTTCATTGTGAGAGACATAATCTATAATAATAAACATCTGGAAATCACATTTTATGATTGTTTAAATACTTTATTTGTTGTCTACTCCTGAGAATAAGTATTTGAACACCTTTCTATCAGATAGAACTCTCACCCTTAAAAAGCATATCTCCACTCCACTAATTATCCTAAATTAGAAGCACGTGTTTGAGGTGGTTAGCTGCATAAAGACATCTGTCCACCCCATACAATTGGTAAGACTCCAAGTACCAATATAGCCAAGACCAAAGAGCTGTCCAAAGACACCAGAGACTTAATTTTAGACCTCCACAAGCTGGAAAGGGCTGAAGAGCAATTGCCAAGCAGATTGGTGAAAAAAGGTCTACAGTTGGAGCAATAGAAAATGGAAGAAGGTTAACATGACTGTTAATCCCCCTCCGACTGGGAATCCATACAAGATCTCACCTCGTGGGGTCTCAGTGATCCTAAGAAATGTGAGGACTCGGCTAAGAACTACTCAAGAGGAGCTGGTCAATAATCTAAAAAGATCTGGGACCATCGTTTCCAAGGTTACTGTTGGTAATACACTAAGACGTCTTTTTTGAAATCAGGGATGGCACGAAAGGTTCCTCTGCTTTTACCAGCTCATTTCCAGGTCCGTCAAGTTTGCCAATGACCATCTAGATCAGAGGTGTCCAAATCCAGACCTTGAGGGCCGATGTCCTACCCATTTCCAATAAACCTGCCATTGAAACTCCTTATTGACTAAACACACCAGATCATCGTAATCAGCAGCAGATGAGACAGGATTTCTGGAAAACCAGCAGGTGCCTGCCCCTCGAGGTTTGGATTTGGACATTCCTGATCTAGATAGTCATTGGCAAACTTAAGATGGGCCTGGACATGAGCTGGTTTAAGCAGGGGAACCGCCTGTGCCATGCATGATTTCAAACCATGACGTGTTTTACCAGTAGCAACCTTGGAAACAGTGCTTCCAGCTCTTTTCAGGTATGAACTAGATGATCCAGAGGAGTCGTGGGAGAAAGTCATGTGGTCAGATGAGACCAAAATAGACTGTTTTGGTCCAATCGCCGTGTTTGGAGGAAGAAGAATGAGGAGTACCATCCCAAAAACACCATCCCTATAGTGGAGCATGTGGGTAGTAGCATCATGCTGTGGGGTTTTTTTTCTGTAAATGGGAAAGGACCATAGACATATATTCTCACTGGATAAATAACTGTTGTCTGGCTCCAAATGGCAGCCCCTGTAATGCAGAAAAAAATACAACAGATTTGGCCAAATTTTGCGAGATTAGTCCACTTGGTCCAGTTCTCATATACAGTCAATGTACTGAACTAAGGTCCAATTATGATCCTGTGATGTCAAGTTCTCAGAATTCCCCCCAAATAGTCATCGCCCCACAGCTGCCTGGCATTTTAGCCACTTTCTCACTCACAGACTCAACTGAAAATGGTTTGACACTGTTTTTAGACGCCCGGAGCGACTCTGACTCGTTAAAGACAAGACTTGTCAGGGACATAAATCCAGAAAATAATTCCAGAAACAAAAAGCCAAAGCATGACATAACCGAAACAACATTCAGACCCTCCACAACCAATCACAGACAGCCTCTACCAAAAACAATTCTCAGTGAGATAAAGAGACGGGTTTGAAACCTTTTTTCAAAATTTTTTTAAACATAAAACTCAGCTTTCCCTATACTGAAACCTACAATATAGCTTAAAAGAACTTTAAAATCAGAAATAAAACTCTTAATTTATTAATATATTACAAATAATCTGAAAATTGGTATCCTCAATATAAATGGGACAAAAAAAACACCTTACTTTTAACTCATAACTTACGAGCCTTTGAACATAACTACCCCTAATTCTGCAAGTTTATGACTGCAGTACAATACAAACTAAAATGGGACTTTTAGAGTTTTACAGAAACAATATGAAGACGAGGAGGACAGAACTGCATAGATGACGACATTGGGCAGAAATCTAGGATCAGTCAGCCACCTATCTAAACAGGAGTGGCCTTTCTCCTTAATGTAAACAGTTCACAAAAGCTAAGACTTAACTGCAGACAAGTCACTGCTAACACCATTGTGTTCTGTGCATCTTGTGGCTTTCCATTTCACAGCCTCTCTTCATTTGAAGCATACCAGTCGGAAAAGTCATTCATCTCGCAAAGATCTTTTCCGTCACCTTGTTCCGCTCTTCTTAACCATCAGTTTAGAAAGCCCATCATCCAGAACAGTAATTACACACTCTTATTAAAGGGAAACGTGTAAATACCATCCTGCTGTTTTGTTCCGGTGTCAAAGCGGGTGAAATCACAGGAGGAGTTCAGGAGAAACCATCTATGGCAACTGATTCACCGAATGACTAATATGCAAACTCACAGTTCATAGTTTCTGGGTTATTTTTTCAATAAACATAAAATTGTGAAACACAAAGACAGGAAACAGAGCTAAATTGATGAGAATATTAAGAAAGTGAAAGAATGTGGTGGAGGAAAATAAAGTAATACACCAAATGAGTGAGATGAAGTACTTTCCCTTCGGTGTTCTGCCTGTGAAGATCCTCACATTCTCAAATGCAACTCTGAATTAAACTTACATTTCCTCAGAATGCAACATAAACAGCTTCATGGACAAAGAGTAGCTAGTCATATCAGGGGTTTATTAAAAACAAAAGAAAAGAAGTGAGCGTGGTGCACAAATTGCTTTTAAAATCTAGGGCAATCTAGGCAATCTAGGGATAGTTCTGTAGTGTGTATTTATTTTAGTAATTAGGGATAGGGTGGGAATTCGGACATAATGCAAGTGTATACGATTTTTATTTTATATTTTGCTTTTAATATACAGTGAAGAGGTTCCCTTTTTTTCTTGTGTTCCACCAAATTTCAATGTATTCTCTTTCATGTATAGTTTGTGATATGTTGTTTTAACCATGTAATGTGCTTTATAAATTAAGTTTATTATTATTATAAGTTTGAAGGTAGATCTCAAAGTATACTATTTTGTTATACATAACTTAGTCACTTTTTATAGTAAAAAAAAAGGGGCCAAAATTAAATACATCCTAATTAGGATCTAAATAGTACCATATGGAGTTGTTCTGAGCACAAAACTAACTGATTATTTTAAAAGGAAGTACTGCATTGAGTCTCTTAAAATGTTTTTATAGTTTAATTATCCTGTTTTGACTGTGGAGTTTTACAGATGGTGTTTGCTTAGAGGGTCTCTTTCACTTTTGGTTACAAAATAATCGGCGGTTACAGTAAATGCATTATTTCTTTTCCCTTTTTATGCTTCAGTACAAGAGTCTAGGATTATAGTTTTTTTTTTTTTTTCAAACCTTCAGCACACAGTCAATAGAAAACAATTATGTTATATACCTGGAGATTAAACTAAACAAACAAGGATGTAATGTTCTCTAAAAGAGAAAGTGTATTAAAAGAGGTGCTTCACAAATTCTTTTCAAGTATTTAGTCATAACCATATTCTTGCTTTGCATTTGTGTGGTTATAAAAAACTATTTTCAAAGACACTGTCATGTTTCTTTTGACCTTTAAAAAAAATAAAAACATATAAGGGTGGATCCGCGACCCCGAAAGGGACAAAGCGGTCAAGAAGATGGATAAGGGTGGATAAATATATATATTATAAAACATGTTTCCTTTTTTGTCCATTAAGATAAGGACAGAGCACAATCAGAATACTACATAATGTTCTGGAAAAAGGCTTAATATTCTCATGAATCCTTCTAAATGAGAGATTACATCAAGAACTGTTAAATAAAATCTGTTGGGCGCCAATATAAATTGTTATTGAAATGGTGTCCAGTCTGTTTTATAACAATCATAAATTGTTTAACTTTTAACCTTGGTGTGACAGTTTCCTTACTTTCTCTGTATAGCCCCATGAGTCAACTTTGGTTGTGAATTGGTGCTTTGTAAGCAACTTGAAATCAATTATATTAACAGAGGGTTCTAAATTAGCAACATTTCAAGCCGCATTTATTGTACTTTACAGTTCAGCTCAGGTCATTGATAAGAATCAAAGTGATACGCACTGCACTGACATGGTTTAGCTTGTTTTTTAATTCAATTTAAGAAACTAAAAACCATTCAGCCACTTGCCTTTGATTGAAGTTTCTCTTTGAAAAATAAACTTCAGTCACTGAAAAGTCATTTCTAATCACATTTCTGCCAAAGTGCATGACAAAGGCTGCAAATACTGTGTTAAACTCACAATTTTAGTGCATATTACCGCGGAGATTAAAGTTTTGTCCCAACATGCTCCTTTTTGTCCAAAATTGAGGACTAACCAGCTGTAAGCAACAGCTTTACATGCATCATTTATCAAAGTTTTGTTGAGTATAATACAATTAATGCATGAGAGCATTTTTCTCAATACACATCGGAAAGCTTGAATTTCCTCTTTTGTTAAACGTCTTTCCATTCCACCCATTATTTTATTGACTGCCAAACAATTACCCACAAAGATCTGCAGCAAAAATGTACCAACTTTCTACTTTCAATCAGTAATTAAACCTCAAAAGGCTTTTGTTTCTTACCACTCCACTAACTCGGACATCGTAAAGTCGCCCCCAGTCGTCCTCATGGCTGTCGACCATCATCATACTGTCCCCCTCCTCCAAGAGCCACTCAGCCTGCAGGTCAACCTTCACCTCCTCCCCCAGCGAGTGCATCCCAACTGCAGGAAACAGCCCCTCAGCTGACACAGGAACCTCTACTGACCCCACCTGGACAGCAATCAGGTGAGACGAGTGAGACGGCTATAAAACGAGCAAAACTCTGAACTAAAAGTGGGTTGCTGTGACTCAAAGGTCTAAAATATGATTTTGACAGGATTACAGCTTTTAATAAAGCGGAGTGTTGAGGAAAACACCAGAAAAACTGAGTGTGCTCCTTGAAACGGGAGTTTAACCTGCTTTAATGCAGAACACATGTAAGAAATAAATGCTTTGTCTTTGTTTAAATTGAAGAAGCCAAAAAAGTATATATATATTTTTACATGAAACTGCTAAATTATAAGGACTTAAACAGATAAAATATTTAAAAAAAACTGAAGGAAAATGTTAGACAAATGGATGAATAACACTTACCTCTTTTCCATTTTTGGTAAAAAAGACTTTAGAAAGACCCGCTTTGATATTTTCTGAGAGTATTCCACAACCAATGCGGTCACCACGAGCGCATTTTGGTCCAAACTGCTGCCCAACGGGATTACCATTGTACAGCCTGCAACAGACAAATGTCCTTCATTAGCTCAACTTTAAACTGTGTTCAGCTAATTCTTCTTGTTCAGTAAGCACTTTGTGTTATTCCTTTATATGAAAAGTGCTATATAAATAAAGATTGATTTGATTTGATTTGATAAATAGTCAGCAGTCTAAAGAGGGTAACTGACAGATGGATGTTGCTGTTACTTGATTGATGAGATGATGTGTATGACTCCATTAAAGCAGAAGATTGTTGTAATTAAATGGTTTGCACAACAACAATTTACATTAAGAAACAGAAAAAATAGGTTTATGTGAGAATTCTGTTAGAGAAAAATGTTTCCGTCTAAGAAAAGAACGTGGAAGGCTCTACAACACGTGTCAGAGTCAAGGCTTGGGGGCCAGATCTGGCCCTCCGGGTAACTATATCCGGCCCTCCAGATCATTATATTTTATTGTTATTAATGGCCCGATGTTATCTGGCACATATTTCTAACTTTTAAAATTTTTACAAAACATATTTTTGTGGAGTAAAATATTGAAAGTTATTAAAGGTTTCAATTGATTTCTTATTATTGCCTGTTTTAATTCATAGTAATGCTAAAAAGTTAAGTTTTTAGAGTTTTTAAAATTTAGTTTTAGAGTGTTCAATGAATGTTTATCCTGTTCGGCCCTCTCTGAGAGCATTGTAATGCTGCATTCACACCATACATGATTTGCGTGTCAAATTTGCGTCAGTGGCCTGTCCAAAAATATGCTCCTGAGCTTGAAGGTCTGTGTGGGAGGAGCTACCAGCTCATGTTTTTAGCCTAATCGCTACATGGAGCAGAGTGGGATATCTCACTTACAATGTATGGAAGACACTGATGATGTTGAGAGATTGTGTTTATTTATTATGAAGAGTTCCAAAAAACATTGGTAATCATGTCTTGGTTCATGATATCATTCGGAGGTTCTCCTGATACCGGGAGCTTTACTCCTGCTCCGAGAGCTGTGTCTGTTTTATGGCCGCTACCACTGTGTTTCTGTGTCTCTGTGAACCAGTTTGAAGGCTCACTGTCCCGCATTAACCAAAGAGGGTAAAAATACAACCAAACATAAAATTAGGAGACTTTTTTATTATTGTCTCGAAAATAAGAAAAAAGTTCAGGAGGTCCGAGCAGGCGGCCTCTGCACCTTGCAGCAGCTCTCTGTCTGCCAGAGCTACGAGCTGGCGAGCTCCACTGGGCCCCAGGCGGCTGGCTAGCCAGCAAACAGAGAGTTGCCACGGGTATAAGATGCTGAAGACCCGTCCAGGGTGTATCGCACCTTCACCCAACAGTAGCCAAGACGAGCACCAGCAGCTCAACAGCCCCAATGGGTTAAGGAAATAGATGGAAGTTAACACTGAAAATGGCTGTTGCGTATATCGCATTTGGTACAAACTCAGCTTAAAGCGTATTTTCAGCTGACTTCAAATAAATCCATGCAAGTAAACAGTTGTACTACTGAATTTTACTTTTGAGAACACGACAATAGTTGCAGATTAAAAATTAGATTAACACAATTTAAAAAACAATTGACAAGGAAATTTGTCTGTAATTAATTAATTAATTAATAGGACAACCCTAACATTTTCCCGACCAACGTTTTCAAATAAAGTAAGTAAAATGTCAAATAAGTTAATAATAACAGCTAAAAGCTACAGATATTTAAGAAGGATAAAAAGTGTCAGTTCTAGGTGAATGTAGACAGCAACAGGTCTGATGAGGTGTAAAAATATATCCCTGTTCTCTGGGGTACAAACTACTGCGGTTTCACTTACTTGCCATTGTCAGCATGATAAGCTACAGAATGTGGCAGCCAGCCAGGCTGGTGGTCCAGTCTGTAGAATTTAGGCACCAGGCCCACAGCAATGGTCCCTCGGACTCCTGTCTCTACTATTGTCACCTGCACAAAGAAACACACAAGCACAACCATAAGGTTTACTAAAATGTGTAAAAGCTGAAGCTCATTGGAATAAAAACTAATGCCGATATAAAAAATATATATATTTGTTTAGCAAACTGCCTTTCGACCCAGTTTGCTTGACGAAATAAAAGAATAAGAATTTGGAAAACAAAAAACTATTGTGATGCTTCCCATATTGAATTGAGTGGTTAGGCTGAATGGTAGCTCGCTTGGACAATGACTCCACCAGAGAAAATCTTAAATATTTGGTCAAGTTATGACCTTTGAGAGTTCCACAAAATTATAGTGACTGTTAATGAGGCAACCCTTAGCAGCTCCCTGCTAATGGCTGCCTAACCAAAACTACCTAAAAAAAAACAAATAAAGCCAAAAAAATAAACAAATCAAGACTGCCAAGGTCCAACCTCTAACTAACATAACAAAACCTAAGATTGCCGAGGACAAAAAGGGTAAAAAGAGACCAAAACAAACCAGCACCACACTAACAAAAACAGCTACTCTGCTCCCTGGCTGGCTTGTTGTGGCTTCATCTGACTTAAATAGTTAGCTAGTGCCAATTAAGGCACAGTGGTCACACCTGCCAGGTGAGCACAAGGTCTGGATGGAAAAAGGTGCAAGAGGATATAACAGTGACAAAAAAAAAATTAAAACTGTTTTAACACTTTGAAATAACATTTCTGAGACTCTAAACTCTAGAAAAATCCAATAAGGAAGTTAGATGCTTAAAATGTAGATAACCTTAAAAATAATTTTTAAAAAAAGTTCCCTGAAGTTTATCCTCTAAACCGGGGTTCTCAAACTCAATTTAGCTTAGGGCCACTGACGGCAGAGTCTGGCTTAGGCTGGGCCGTATGGGGTTCCATTTGTGCCAAAAATAGGATTTTACGTCCACTCTCTATATCTTTGGTCCATTGTCTATGTCTACTGAACAAGTTTATTGACCATATGTTCATGTAAATGTACTACTAAGTAATATATTCTGAGTGTCCTGTTAAGTGACAGGAGCTAACAACGCCAGCAACTGTTGCTAAGGACTTTTCTGAGGACCAGATCCAACGACAATAGCAAATGCAAAATTTTAATCGTAAAGCAAGCTGAAACATCACAAAACAAATATAAAGATATCATCAAAGAAGCATGGACATGCAGAAGATATTTCTTAGTAGACAATGAACTTTTATGTTAAAGCGGGGGCTGCAAAATATCGACACAAATTGCCCAGGGGAGGCCACATTTTTGTTTGTCTTAACAAGTGGTACAAGACAACCAGAGGTAACAGTGATTAGAAAAGGACAGGAATATGCTTGTGGTTTTTCTAAAATCAAGGCAGATGCATCCAGTACACAAAGTAATGCTGTTGGTTATAAAATGAGAGAAAAAAAGAGAAGAGCAGCAGTAAAAGAGAAAAACCATCAGGAGACTGAAAACAGAAGTAAAATGAATTCCTTCTGAGAGCAGAAATAAAGAAAAGAGGACAGCAGTGACGCACGTTTTATCTGAATAAATACTCCCAAATTTGAGAGATCTGACAAAGTGACAGCGCGTGCGTCACCGAGTCCATAACAAAGCTGGATAAAGCTTCAAGTGATAACAAAGATACATTTTACTAGTTAAAAATGACAGAGAGATATCAGTCAGCCTCCTGAACGGATCACATGATATCAGTGTTGCTGTCGTAAAAATCATTTTCATGCATGGCATTAAAAAAGAAGCGTCACATCTGGAAAGTATAAAGAAACACCTCACAGCGACTTTGAAAATTGTCTGTTCGTATTGCGAGACGCTTAAAGATTTAGGGAAAAAGACGTGAAGGGCTTCTGCTCATGTCTGGGAGGGTGTTTGCTCATCACAACAAGAGCAAAAGATTGAGATACAAATCATTTGCAGCAGCTACAGTTTCGCTGCAAGGTCCTGCTGCTCTTTCTGTAGCTCAGAAGAATGACCTCGGATCACCAGATAATGGAAGCTTACAGTTTTCTTATATTAAAGGAAAAATGAAGAGGGAAAAAAAAGCCCCAGCAGGGGAGGTTCATCTGCTGTATTCTGGCCACGCATCACAAGGCCTGCTCTGACATCCACTATCCACATGGAAGTGGGCTCATAAATTCCACACTGCAGGCTTCAGCCCCTTATTTATGACCAGGAACAATGGTACTTTCTCCTGCTGCCAGTCTCAAAGACTCCACCTACACTCAATGCTTAATCCTAATGCAGCGTTCGAACCAGCATGATCTAACATCTGTGTGAAAGCTATAATGATAAACTTCAAGCATTTCGCCTCTTTCTGCAATTTTTTCATCTCTAATATCACTCCTTCTTATGTCTGGTCCAAAAAGAAATAGCTTAGTCTCAAATATAAAAGGGTTTATACAGTACAAATATATGCCTCATATCTCCAAAAGATTCATAACCCCCTATGGAACATGAGTTGCACTGATGTGTCTATCAGCTACTTGAATTACTCAATTTTTGTTCTGTTGTTTACAACAATTTATAAGTAATGGCACTGCTGTTCATGTTTACTACAGATAATTCAAATTCAATTGGTATCAATGCTTGTCAAAGTCATAGTATTAGTGATATCAGCAATGTTGCACAAAAATGTGGTTCACAAAATAAGACACAAGATGTTTATTATGATTGTGTTCAATGTAGAAAATAAATGGGGATATATTTTCCTAAAAAAAAATATGTGTTCTTCTATATATTGTGAGTTATTTGAGATAATTTTTACAGTTTTTAAGTATTCAGTGATTCCCAGCCCCAACGTACATGGATCTATGCATCAGAATGGAGCGGAGCAGAGAGACTTTAGCCTGCCCACGGCAGTCGTTATGTCACAAACCTGAGCTTTTTCAAAGGTTTTTGCTCGTTCCTGATCCATTAAAATTCGAATAAAGAACTACTCAGAAACGCATTTTTTATCTTAAATTATTTTATGTCCTCCATCATCAGAAAGATGCGACAAGAACATGTTAAACTTAAACTTATAAAGGTATATCTTTATTTTCTGGGATATCAGATTCCAAATTTGCAAGTTTCTATCGGCACATTAAAAGATAAAGTACATTTACATCCACATTCAATAAATCTATACATGATTTTCACTTTATCTGAATTACTGTAACAAATCAATATTTTGAAGATATATGTATTGAGACACAACTGTATCTTCTCTGGTAAAACAAAATAGTTTTTTCAAACCCCAGCAGTAATATGAGTACCATCATATTATCAATAAGTCTTACCTCAAAGTAACAATTTCCCTTTGACAAAGGATGGCCAGCCACATAGCAACCTACTTCCTCAGAGTTCCCTTGGTAACTACAGAGGAGAAATAACAGGTTACACATCTGACTGCTGGATGAACAGATACGTCCAATCTCTCACATTCACCTAAATGAAGGAGAAATCAAATGAGCATCTTGAAACTTTCTTGGATTTCTCTAGATTTAAATAAACTATCATGCTTCGTCTCATTAAGCAGAAAAGATAAATTAGGTAATACAAAGAAGTTGGACTACATGCATCATTTTAGACCATTATCTTGATGAATCTGTCAGTGGCAGATGATAAAAATGAGGGAGTAAATTGTTTTTCAAGAACAAAAATCAGAGTCGGGGGGGAAAAAAATGACCAGCGTCTTGCTGGTGCTGCGTTTTGTTTTTTTAAGTTATTATGCGTCACATCGTACCAATAACGCTCACTCAAAACGACATGTAAAGCCACGAGGCTTTAAGGCGTGTCGTTTATGTCCAGATCTTACAGAAAAGTTGGACGAGGAGTTCAGAGTTCACAGACTCAGACTGGAAAGAGAACTTTGGCACGAGCTTTTCTTTTTTTTTCCAGCAAACTGTCAGCTGATGAAAAAAGTACAAGAGGAACTCAAGAACATCGTGTACTCTTACTGTTCTTTCAATTTGTGCTGTTGTGGTGAATCAGCTGTTCTCATATTCTATGGGGTTTTATAGTAAGTATAGTCAGTGCTGTGATCAATTTAACACTATACTTCAAGAAAATCTAAATGTTTTCAAATTTTCTTTAGAAAAGTCTTTAAAATGCTTTATTTAGAGAGAAACAGAGATGTAAACCTAAACTAGAAAATCTTTAGAAATTATTTTTGAAGCAGAGTCACTTAAAGATTACCATGGCATGTTAACATGTGTTTAAATAGACCAGGGTTATGCAACTTTATTTTTTTTTCTATTATTTTATTTTTCTTTATTAAGTCACTGAGTATTATAAAACTAATTTGTGTTTTCTAAAACTAATTTGTGTTCTCTAATCCCATTAGAAACAAACATCTATGCAGTTCATCAGGGCTGAAGATGTATATTCTTTTTTGGGGGGGGGTTGTCTATTCTGAAAAAAAGGCTATTTAAGTTTATTCGGAAATTAAATTCCTGATCCCTATTGATGCAAATATACATCAAACCACTTCTGCTCCAAAATTACCTCAATTTATCATCTGCTTAAAAGCATAAGTAATCAAAGGTTTAAGCCATTCATTCATAAAATGTTCCTTTTAAATCTTTGCAATAATTGGATAATAAAATGTTATATTTTTCTATAAATAACAACTTTAACCTTTCACATACTGGTATTTGTACAAGTTCCTTTCAAAATAAAGTACACCCAGTGTCAAATATGATCTTCCTATTGCAGCAGATTTATTTAACATAAAATAATAATCCAGTCAGATATGACATATTTTATCAATAGGACAATTAGATGCTTTTGTTAAGCATTGATTAGATTATGAGCTTAAATTAACTAAGTCATTTAATATTTCCGCAAATTGTGAGGAATTTTCTTTAAAGCTATGGAGCCACAATTGATGGATTAAAGATCCTCATGTGGCTTTTGATCCACAGGTTGCAGACCCCAGAAATAGTCCAATGGATCAGCAATAGTTTCTCCAACTGTCTCATTTATTTATTTTGAACTCAGTATATTAGAATTTTTCTAATAAATAAACAAAGAACAACATATGTGAAAGAAGAGCAAGAAGTTTATTCAACAGTGGAAAAGCTGAAGTTCTTGGTAACAGAAAAAAAAAACAAAAAGGTTAAAAAAAAAAAATAATAAATAAATCTTTTTTTTTTTTTTTTGCAAATTCCCTTTAGACCTATTGTTTATGGAGGACATAAATAAAAAGACTCACCTGAGTGTGTCTCCAGATTTCTGCAGCCTCATGTATCGCTCCTGTGCAGGACGTCCATCTCCTACATCTCGAATTCGGCGCCTCAGATTCAGAAGGCACCGGTGTTGTAGAACGTTGATGTCATCCATCTGAATAAAGAAGGGAAGACAACTGAAAAAAGATGATCGCTTTACTTCTGTTGTGTGTTGTGTTTGCCCTCCTGTAACCAGTGGTCTTGAGAAGAACTGTTTTTTACAGGGCTACGGTAATAAATCAATTTCCTCATTGTGAGATCAATAAAGTTCCATTTTTTTCTAAGCTATTTTATTCGACTAACAAATAAAAAAAAAATTGCTCTTTTTGGAAATATTTCATGTACTTTAAAGCTCAAAAACTAAAAATTTTGTTCACTACTTGAAAGTTGTCATGAAATAACTAAAGTTAACCCTTTAATACCAGAGCTCCAGTGTTTATGTTCTTTGATTTGCTGTAACTTTTCAACCGTTAACACAATAATTCCATCAGATTCTGAAGGAGAAAAGCGGCTCGACGAGCCTGACTGAAAAGTTACAGAATGTTAAAGATTTTTTTGTGTTTAAGCGTCACCGGCAACGCCTCAAGTGTTAAAGGGTTAAAGAAGACAATCTACCTGAAAAGTAAGGTTTATTTTTTTGTTGCTTAAAGAAAGTAATGCGTTTTGTTTGTTTTTTTTAATCAGAGGAACAGATTGAGATGATTTGGACGCGTTGAAAGGAGGAACAGTGATGAGGCCTACGGGAAAACCAAAGAGGAGATTCATGGATGTGGAGAAGGAGGACAAGGGTGTTTGATGTGAGCGAGGAGGATGCAGAGAAGAGGGTTACATGAAGGCAGGTGGTGAGCCCTAAAAATTGCTGCTAGAAGGTTAAAACGAATAGAATAGATCCGACTACTGACATAAACACACTGTATCACATGACTTGTTTTTACTCAAAATTATACATTTTGACCCACTGAACAGACACTGTGTTTCTGCAGATGGCCAAAGTAGAGGTGGGGTCATAATCTACACATTTCCCCCAATGTGATCAGATGTATGTTTTATCCTTTCATCCTACATTTAATCCTCCCTTTATCCTATAAGGATACATTTAACACAGCCATTTTGTTGGTGCTGTGTATACTTTTTGGAAAGACGATAAAGGTTCAATTCCAAAGTACATAAAATAGTTTGAAAATATAATTCAGTCAAATTTACTGCTGTGGGTCTCTCTGACCTTCAACAGTGAGAACAGTACAATCCAGTTCCATTCCCTTATTTGACTAGAAGTGATAATGGAAAGGCAGCTTTCCTTGCAAAGTTCATATTAAGTATTAGCTGACTTTCCTAAACATATTTTATTGAAACTAAAATAAATAAACTAAAAATTATCAATTAATGTGTAAAATGTCAGCCACAGTGCTGCCATCCAGAGACTCGGCAAATGAAAAATAATTATATTATTATTATTTTTTCCAACAGCCTCTAAGATGGAAATATTAATCAGCATAACAATATCAAAGGTCACAGACAACTATCTTACATTTTAGAATTTGGCTTAAACTATAACAAAACTAACGTTGCTCCATTATATAAAAAGAATGCTCCGAAAGAAATATAAAATTACATAAATTATTTACAGTGTAAAGAAAACACAATTCTGATTATTTCTAAGGAAAAAGTAAAACAAGTAAGAATGCTGATGTTTTCTTTGATGTAAATAAACACAATCTGGAATACATTTTATAGAAGGTAAAGCTGTTCAAGTTTTTCTTTTTTCTTTTAATAAAGCAAGGAAATTAGCCTGAAATACTTTGAAAATCAAGAGAGTCATATTGGTAAACAGATGCAGATTATACCTGCCAAGCAAAGGAAGACCAGAAAAATGCTTAAAGAAGAGTGTTATGTATGTTGTTTAGGAAGATATAATGAAATATCACCCATTCCTCCGTTTTCAAAACTCACTGAATCCCTTTTAGAGGAGCACAGTTGCTGGAGCCTATCCCAGCTCCTGTTGGGTGAAGGTAGGGTACACCCTGGACAGGTCGAAAGCCCGTTGCAGGGCCATACACTCACCTAGGGATAATTTAGAGTCCCCAACTAACCTGTGGAGCAGGTTTTGGACAGTGGAAGGAAACCAGAGCGCCTGGAGAAAACCCACACAGGCACATAAGGAAAATGCAAACTAAACGCAGAAAGGACACAACCGGGATTCAAACCGTCTTGCTGTAAGCGGTGAGAGTGCTAACCACTACACCAATATGCAGCTAATCAAAAATGATGTCAGATAAAAAAGATGTAGAGGATTAGGAAGATGCAGTTCATGATTTAAAAACAAACCAAGTATCAATATACTTAAAGCTTCTTGTCCATCCCTACCACTTTGATTTCATCTAAATAAATGTGACTAGGAGGTATAATAAAATATTCGTGAATTTCTAAAAAAAAAACAGCAATATTTATCCACTTGTGATACAGTAAAAATATTAATTCAGTATGTTTTGTCGTTTTATTTTTAATCGTATTAAACATGTAAAGCAGTTTCTGTTGATGTTGAATGTGTTTTATAAATAAAGTTTTAATTGAATTAATGTAAATACATGTATACCATTCCAGACACAGCCACCGGTCTAATCTTCTTCACAGTTATCACTCATTTTGTTATAGCAATTTATTAAAATGACAAAATAAAAATGAAAAAGGATCGGATCATGTCATATACGTCGATCTGTCAAAATATCAGAAGGGGCGTGGCGTACTTCCATCTGAAATGTGTTCGCTAACTAGCATCTATCGATAGTTTGTTGTTAAAACACTAACAATACGCGCGTGTTTAGCGAAACCATTTCAGTATTCAACCTTGTATTAGACGACTGAGATTTAGAATTTACAACTTTTTACTTGTCAAGAGTAGACTAACCGTGAAGCTGTATCTGGGTTAGCATCGTTAGCGGCTAAGTTTTCTTACCATCGCGACACTAAAAAATCGCGAGAACAGTCGAGTTGTGACAGACAGCGGTGTTTAAAATCCCTGTTTTCGTGGCTTTCAGCCCGCTTTCTTACCTGTCACCTCGGCGGATAAATAGCAGACTCTTACTTTGGTCCATTAGCAAATCATAGCTGTACACTAAACTTTACGAAGTGGAGTTTGGCGCATAGTTATGACGTCAGTGCTCTGTGTTTTCAGCAGCCAATAAGGGTTTGGTTCTTAGACATGGGGGACATGCATGCGGTCTCCCCCGTGTGTGAGAGGGATCTGTTGTTCGGTGAGTATCGTGTGTTTTTGTTGTGTTAGAAACTAAAAAGTCAGGATATATCTGCTTTTTGCTGCAATATATTCTGCAGAAATATTTCAAACTCCTATCTGATCACGTGTTTGACGTGAACTCTAGTTGCATTGTTAGCAGAGGAGGTAACAGAGGTTTTTTTTTTGGCCCAGATGAACCTGGTCTGACCTAACCTGCTGCCTTAAGGGAGGAAAGTGAATATTCCAATCCAGGTCAGTCCGGAAACGAAACCCCACGTTGGTCTGGCAAGTCTCTTGGAACATTTTCCTTATTTGTAGAAACAGACTGGCACTATAGCTTGAGAACTGATGAGTCCACAAAGCAGCAGGTGATTTCTTCCATCCTTGCCAAGATCTGGAGGCTGATGGCGAGGCAGACCTCATGCAGTCCTGAAACCTGGCAAGGTCAGGCCAGCCACTGCTGGAGCTGGAGATCCTGTCAGATGTCATTTTAAATGAGCAACTTTAGCTCCCCTTATTAAAAAGTAGTCTAATTTAGTGCATTACAAGTATACATAGTCCATACTAGAAGAGAGACAGTAGCTTACTTTTTATATACTATCTATAAATTGTAAAATGTTCCAATTTAGTCTGAAGAAGTATTCAGTTAGTATACTTCCTACACTTCACAACTATGGTCAAGTTAGTTTTAGATTGAACATCCGACAGACATTCTCTGTTCACATTTAGGGACCGTCAACAAATGATATAATTTTTCTTCAATAATTCTTAAATTATTGGACCAAATCACTTTAGAATAGTAAAACTTACTAATAACTATTGGGAACAGCATGTTTAGATTAGCTTTTGATGCTTTTTCCAATTTTAGTCAATTTTTTTGTGTAAATTTTCACGCTTTTCTTCAATAGCTTTTAAGTTATAGCACCTGATCGGTCCAAATAATTTTAGAATAGTAAAACTGACTTCACATACATGCTCTACTAGTATATAAACTGTACTTAATAACACAAACTTCAAGTGTGCTACTTTTTGCTAAGGGTA
>NC_050518.1:22637688-22645098 GCF_002922805.2 Oryzias melastigma | reverse complement strand
CCTTTCTTGGATTTAAGGGCACACGCTGAAAATACATTTTAAATCAAAGTATAACATTTGAACAGACTGAGTGGAGCTGTGGACTCCTTCATTAGCTAATCGGTTCAGGCTCGCCCTTGAATTCTTAAAAAAGCGAGTCCTCCCTCTTCATATTACTCTGGTGACTCTCCAAAAGCAAACAGCTGGTAGATTATAGCCGTTTCTTTTTAAATGTGCAGCTGAAACGCGCTCCCAACGTGAACTATCTCATTAACGGATTATGCGGACCGCTCTGCACAGCGAGAGCTCGCAGCAATCTTCAACGCTCTATATTTGCAGCACACTTGATTCCTTTTGTGGGTTTCTTTGTGTGGACTCATTAGGGCAACAGTGTGTAAAGTTTAATGCCAGTCACAGAAAAGACATAATGCTTCAAGGTGTGGACTGCAGCTCCACGGCTACATGTTTGCACATGTAGTAAGGGAAAGGCTGTGCATGTGCAGTGGAGAACAGCAGTGAAGCACATATATTAAGGATGTAACGATTCATATTATAATTTGTGGTTGACGATGGGATTTATAGTTGAAATTGGTTCATTTCAATCCGATTCACTGACCTATAATTGATCCAGGAGATTCCAGATTATTTGAATTTCTTCAAGAAAATAATCAAAAATGAATGTAAAATCTATTCACATTTTAGTTTGATAAAATCCAGCCCACTTTTGTTTTTACACATCTGTACGGTCACATGGCTTTGCAAAATTTAAAGTGTTTCTACACACTCGACTGTAATTGATCATTTTTTGCTGCATCACTGCGATGGTCTTTTTTACCTTCTCAATTCCTTAATCCCTATAATTGAGTTATTTCATTTTTAAATTATTTTAAAATGGTATTCAATTAACGATTTGCCTCAGACAGATTAATTAATTTTTGGATCCTAAACATATAAATCGAATAATCATTACACCCCTAATATATACATTTACATTTGTTACCATGGCAAACATGAGGAGTGTGACATTTGAAATAAATGACAGAAAAAAGTCTTCATGCAGTATAAGTGGCTATAATGAGGTGGAACAGAAGCAGATAAAGAGACTTTGATAATTTGAAAAAAATGAGTTTATAATCCCCCCCAACACACACATGCTCACACAGGCATATACTTGCTCCCCCCGCCTCCTCCTGCCACCTCCTCCTCAGTGTGTGTGGCTCTCTCTCTCTAAGCCCCAGCCCCTGAAGGTGTCATAACGGTGCTCGCTCTCCGTCTCTCACTCACTCTCTGTCACCGCCTTTCAGATCTTTAAAAGCCGGTGCTCCTCTGTGTCTCTCTCAATCTCCATTTGTGTCCTCTGGCACTGCAGGGGGGGACTCAACCAGCAAAGCAAAAAGAAAAGAAAAGCTACGGCAGAGGGCTGAGGAAAGGGGAGAGAAAAGGAGGCAGAGAGTGAAATCCAACCAGAAATAGCATCAGCCACATTGAACTGAAAGGGAGTGACAGTGTGAGGCCTGAGACCTGAACAGAAAATGCCTATCATCTCCAACCCAACTGCCGTTGTCTTGTTGCTGATAGCTCACTGCGGATCATGGACCGGGGCGATCCACTTGGGCTCCTTCAAGGTCTGTCCCTCCTGCAGGGATCCACTGGGAGCGGGTCGGCCCCCGAGGGACCATAACGCTGCCGGCAGCACTACAGTCTTGGCCCAGGGTGAGCCTTGTGGTGTGTACACCCTGAGTTGTGCCAAAGGGCTCCGCTGCGTCCCCCCACCCAGGGAGCACAGCCCCCTGCAGGCTCTCCTGCAGGGAAGGGGGGTTTGCGCCAAGCACAGCAGGACTATTCCCACTGAGAGGCCCCACCCCACAGGTAAGACCCCCAAACATGCATGCACACTGGTGGGATCATGCATCCGTACAGATGTATGAATGCAGGTGAAAACTCCACAATCCGGGTTTGCATTGCAGGCAGCAATAGAGGAGCCGGTTAGTGTGTGATATGTCAGCTGAGCAGCTTTTTCTGCACCCTTAAAATTCCTTCTGAAACGTCTGACTCTTTAAGTGATTGCATTAACCCATTTGTGCAATAATGCCGGCTGACATCCGCTACAATCCGATGTCTCTGTGCAAAATTCCGACTGAATGTGAAACTGTCAGAGTGTCACACAAGTCCACATCAGGCTGCTCCCCATTGCAGGGATCTCCACCTACTGTGGAAACCGAGCTACTGCGATTAACTCTGAAGGAAAAGTACTGATGGAAATGAGGTCTCTCATTTAGCAGCCACACATGGAGTCTTCTCCCTAATTGTGCAAAAAAAAAAGCTGTAATGTTGTGTCTCGTCTTTCCTTCCAGGTCCTCATCCCTCACACAGTGGCGACATTGAAAAAGTAAGTTCACGCTCTCACATTGCTGATGGATCGCCCCCTCTGTGGTCGAAAAACTAGAGGATGTGTTGTGGTTTGTGCTCCAGGCAGCGCTGATCACAGATCGGCTGCTGTTCGGGGTGTTGCAGTGGCATGTACGGCTCTGAAGCCATGCCTTGTGCTGCACGATGTGTGCTGCTATGCGGCAGAACTAATTGAGCATGATGTGAATCAGGAAAGTTTCCAGTTGTCCGCTGCAGCAACAGATTTTTTTATTTTTTCCTCACTAGAGCCGCTTTGTCTGCACCATTTGGAGAGCAAAAAATACACTTTCACACATGATGTGACCTAAAAATAAGCACGTGTAGTTATATAAGAATATAAGGATATATATACATGTGTTTGGCTCTAAGTGTGATGCTGCAGCTCTGAAGCTCGACTCTCTCCGTCCACTCGTCGGAGTAGCAGCTGGAAAAGCTCTGGTTTTTAACTGCATTGCTGCTTTCAGGCACCCTGCCGCAAGCTGCTCAACAGCGTGTTGAGGGGCCTCGAGCTGACAATCTTCCAGTCTGACCGCGACATCTATATACCCAACTGTGACACCCGGGGCTTCTACAGGAAAAAGCAGGTGAGCAACTTTTTTTTTTTTTCGTTCCTTCCATTTGGTGCGGCCGATGAGCTTCAGTCTCTGCTCTGTGATGTGTCATTCCACTGTCCCTCCCTTTCCCCTCACAGTGCCGCTCCTCCAAGGGCATGCAGCGTGGCCACTGCTGGTGCGTAGACGAGCTCGGCGTGCCCATGCCTTCACGTGCCAACGAAGACGGTACTTTACCATGCGATGGGGAGTGAGAGGCGCGTCTGACGGACCGCTCTCAGCCCAGAGGAGGAGGAGGAGACGGTGGAGGAGCAGGAGCACAGACAGAGGGAGTGGCTTTCGCATGTTCTAGACAACTGCCCGGGCAGGAGGTAGCAGGGATAAACCACTTCCTGTGCACACAAGTTCATGTTCTATCACTTTTACAGTCTCGCCAGCTGCAGCCGGCGACCTCGCGCTCTCATTCACGCTCCTCCAACTGCCTCAGCGACCCCCGTGGTGTGAATGGTCTCTTATCCCCCTGGCTCTTGTCCTGGCTTTTCTGGTGGATGTTGTTCTCTTTTGTTTTCAGTTTAGGAAAGCTGACACTGCCTGTGTTTGTTCTGATCTCAGTGGGCTGAAATACTGTTACGCAGGTGACGCGACTCAGACGTTTGGAAACGTGTTTCCCTCACCGTCCTCACTCCTTCTCTCCAAAGACACACTGATATCAACCCAAAACAAAACCACAGACTTCTCTCTTTTTTCTTCTTCTCTCTTAATTTATTTTTGAGTTTCTGTCCATCAAATACTGCTTGAATCTTATGGTATCACACATATATATAAATATATATTAGGTATGTGTCAAGTCAGAACAAATATTCCTTGGAGTCCAATGCTGGAAGCCTCTGTTCACTTTGCCAAAACAACATTCTGACTGCTTTCTGTGTGTAAATATGTTTGAGTTTTGTGGTCGACTGTTTGTTCTGAAGCAGAAGCGTACGGCTGTTGTCCTTTACAAAGAGTTGTAAGGCATATTTTTATACACATCGGTATATTTTATATATGAATTACTGGTTTATTTAACAAACTACAATACAGTGCCATGTATTTTTATATTGTCAGCAGTTTCTTATTTAAAGACAGATGTTTTTTTTGTTTTTTTTGGTTGTTTTGGAGTTATAGGAAGTGTTGCGCTCTAAAGACACATTTGCAGCAAAACTGGTCACATTTAACAGAGCTCTATTGAACTGCTGTACATAGAACGTTTCTTTTGTTTGTTTGTTTTTATTTATGTTACTTGAGAGTTGAGACTGTCCATGTCACTCCTATGTTTGATTTTAGCACACCCTGAAGCAAAGTTTGATTTTCTGGATAAAAAAAAAAACTGTAAGGGTTATATTTAGCATCATCTAGGTATGTCTACCCCAAAAAGTCATGAAATTGTGTACTGATACAATGTGGTTAGAATTTCTGAACAATCTTCTTGTGCCAGTGTGTGTGCAGTTGTGATGGGTCTTTGCACAGTGGACCCTAAAGACATTTACAGATATAAAAAATATATATATAATAATAATAATATGGAGAAGAATAAAATGTATATTAATATAACCTTTGGCTTTGGGTCTTTTATTCTGAAAGTTTTGTTGTTGTTGTTCTTTTGTTTTATCCAGCAGCTTCTTAGCAACAGGACATGAGTCCCCTTTTGGGACAATTATGAGGTTATTCAAACAATAGAGAATAAAGAAAACCTTTTTGTTTTAAACTTTTTTAACGCATTTTCTCCACAATCAACATTAAATAAAAGATAAAAATTAAGAAACTGGGTGAAACTAGACAACAGACTTGTTACAAATACAAACTATTTAAGATTTGCAGCTTTTGGCCAAAATATGTATATAAAAAAACAACTCATGAACATAAATTTCTGCATTTAAAGCCCTAAGAATCATTGCTGTGTCGTGTGATTTCTTTTAAGTCACTTTTACTTTGCTTAAAAAAAAACACTTAGACTGATTATAAGCAAGTTGATTGAACATCAAATTAAAACAAATAAAAGGCTAAATCTCAATCCTAATTTGTTCCCACTTCTGGGGGGACATTTTGACTGCTTAGCATTTAATAGATTCATGCTTTAATTTTGAGGGGGATCCCTGTGAGGTGATTATACCACAAATCATCTCAGTTTCGATTCTTAAAACTCAAACTTAAAAGTGGTTCGTACAATTCTCCTAATTCAGGGAGGATTTAATGAGTTTTATGACTCAAGTTTTCTCTACAGATATTAGTCTGTTTTTATTTTAGTTGTGCTTTCAATTTAACTTTAATTTCTTCCTGTTCTAACTCACCTCAATCAATAAAAGACGTCTGACGGTGAGTCGTAAATAATTGTTGGTATCAGAATTTTAGCAGCCAGAAAACATGTGATGCATGCAGGGTAGGGGTATTGGAAATTGGGGTTGATTGACTCCTGGACACTTCCTAGGAGAGGTGGTATAAAGAGGGGGAACACCCCATGTGACATCAACAAAAGGTAGCTAAACCAAAATAATTCAATGCCTAGCTATGCAAGAACTAAGCTATTTAGCTAGCTTGGCTACTAACTAATAAACTAGCTATCAACATTCAAACTACCACTAACAAACTAAATAGCTTAGCTGGAACAGCTTAGAGCTAAGCAAACCCGGTACTAACAAGATGATGCAATAACCAAAAAACAATCAGCAAATCAACTTGTTCAGGAAGAAGTTGTAAGATACACAAAAAAAAGTTTGCAGGCCTAGACCAGGCTGCCATAGTGATGTAGTCCAGGCCTTGTTTAAAATTATACTACAAAATAACGAGAACATGAAAAATCCTAACATAAAACTCTGGTGTTAAAAAAAACAAAACAAAACAGGAAACAAACTATTCGATTAGAGTTTTTGTACTGTCTGTCTCTCAAATAGAAAAATGAAACTGACTGAAATATTTTGTTAATAATCTCCCTGTAAGAAACTGGAAACACACTTTGACGGACAACAGAAAAATACTGTTTTCTTAGTTTTGTTTAGTCAGTAAAAAAAAAATCTCAATTTATAAGAAAATATTTTGAAGTAATATCATTTTTATAAGCAGACCATGAAATAGCTGCTAAAATTGCCTTTGAAAATGAGCAGTTCATATGTAAAAGGTGGAGTTGACTAATTTCTTATAGAATAAAAAAACAGCTTTCTATTGCAATTTGTGCTGCTGTTTAATTGTTTTTTTTTCCTTTTTACTTGCTTGAGTGACACTTTAATTATACATTGCAGGATTAATGTTCTACAAAGTTTTATCAAGTCTTACAAAAGGATTTTGAGACTGACAGAACTGGATTGAGTCCCAAGAAGAATGCATGAAAACTGATATAGTTTTTCAGGTGAAGTAATTAAAGAAATGTGTTCTGATAATATCCTGAATTTGCCTTTGACAGCTCAAACTACTTAATGGGGGACATCCTCAAATACTGTACCTATAAAAAAATGAATGGTAGTTACATGATCAAGTGGAGCACAAACATCAGTTTGTTTTCACTTCATTTTTTGAGATCCTACTGCCATCTAGAGCTGAATTGTTCAAACATGTCAGCGGTATTGTTTCTTAAAAATGGTATGTTTAATCATTATTCCTTAATGTTTCTATAGATAAGAAATATATTTGTTTTATTTGGTGTGTCTGTTTTTGTACCAAACTAAATATTTTTTGATGTATTTTAATTAAATATGAAATATAATTTTTTTTTAAGTCAGAATAAAAGAAGGCTCCTTTATATATGTGGCTCTGACAAAGTGTTTTTTGGGGGTGATTGATATACTTCAGAGGATACTTAAAATTAAAAAATATATATACAGAAAAGCTTATTTAAGATCTTGTACAATTGTCGTTAAACGCAATCTTTTAAGATTAAGATTACCCTGTAGACCTCAATGTTTCAGAATCTGATCCATGAAATGTTCCTTTTTAATTCAAATAGTTGAAAAGATAGTCCCTGATAGTTTGCTCTGGTGAATAAAATTCATAGACATAAGCACAAATGGTAAAGATTTGCACCTTTTTTTCAACATGACATTACACAAATAAATTGTTCACTCAAAATAGTTTTTAGTGTACACAAGCTAATAATTTCTGCACAAAAAATAGCATAATGAGTGCATAAATTAGTATCTTGTGCACAGAAGCTATCATTTTGTGCACACTAATCAGTATTTTGTGAGCACAAGTTATCATTTTTTTGTACACAAATTAGCATTTTGTGTGCAAAAGTTAGTATTTAGTGCAGATAAATTAGAATTTTGTGCACATTAGTTAGTATTTTGCATGTACAAATTAGTACATGGTGCACACAAATTAGCATGTTGTGCACAAGTTAGTATTTTGTGCACACAAGTTAGTATTTTGTGTGGACAAATTAGTATTTTGTGCACACAAGATACTAATTTGTGCACAGAAAAATGCTAATTTAAGGGAGCAT
>NC_050518.1:22596933-22637545 GCF_002922805.2 Oryzias melastigma | reverse complement strand
GAAGAGTTTCATGCTGTCCGAGCTTTGATTTATTTCTGTATAGCTCTAGAAACTACCACTGCGAATTTGGGAGCACTTAGATTAAAAAAATATTTGACATCTTTAAAAGAAATCTAGCAATTAGTATTTCCTACGATTATCATCAACTTAAACATAATAGTAAAAACCGGTTTTCTTTGCCCCTCCTACCTTTGGTCACGTGACTCTGTGGGGGTCGATTTTGTTTGGACACTGACAGCTGTCAATCACACGCATGGCACATGGCAAAAAAACAAACGACTCTGTGGGCTCTAGGGGCGGTGGTGGACTGAACATCTAGTATTTGAAAACATATGTCCACGCACGACGGAATATGGAATGATTAATCCAGCCAGACCCCAACGTGAAATCGGACTTGTGAAGAACCGCATCGGTGTTCCCGCTGAGCGTGGGCGTGGCCGCCGGTTACCGTGCGAGTAACCAGTTTCGGCATCCGGAAGAAGAAGAAGCGTCACCGCCCGCTCAGCTCAGCTCACCCAGGAGGAAGACGCGCAGCTGTCATGGCTTCCCTCAGTAACTCGGGGGCCACGGCCAGCCCTGCCGTGAACCTGGCGCCCAAAACCAAGACGAAAAAGAAGCATTTTGTTCAGCAGAAAGTGAAGGTGTTTCGCGCAAGCGACCCCGTCCTGAGCGTGTTCATGTGGGGCGTCAATCACTCGGTAAGTCGGCGGAAGCTAACGTTGAAGTATGCTAATGTTTAGCTAGCTGTTAGCATGTCTGCTCGACGGGGCAAAACATTTACCTATATTTATGTTTTTAATCAACATAAACAATATTTAATCTACATTTTAATTGGTTTAAGACATTTACAGTAAAGTTGTTCGACCTGCAACATGTTAAAAAAAATGTAAAGGATTTAGCAAGCTAAACTTGTTGAGTTATCTTCTTTCCTTTTGACAAGAATCACATTTGTTTTTTATTGTAGTTATTTTCTCCCGTGTTTTATTTTGAATGCTACCCCTTTTTAATGACTTTTTGAATGAAAAAAAAAACTATTAAAATGTAGCATATTAACATTAAAATGTCAGTAAATTGTTAAATTCAGAGAACTGCGATAGAGCTAAGTAAATATTTTAAACCTGCAGATAATTAGCTTTAGCATTTTTGCTAAGTATTCTAAAAATGTAATCCCAAATATGTATACATTTTTCCCTTTTAGTTTATGTTTCAAGCTTAAGTTTCTTGACAAGATGAGTAGTTAGAAGATGAGTCCAGAAATCCACATGTTACTGCTGGACACTTTAACCAAACTAAAGGAGTAATGATGAATTCTTCCAAAGCTGTCATGTTTGAGCTCTTCACAAACAACACAAACAAGACATTGGATATCTTCAGCAATGTTTACTCACCTTCATTTATACCAGACGTTTGTTCCTACTAAAAGATTAAAACTCCTAAAAAATATTGTTTTACTTTTAATCACAAATAAACACAAATGCATAGACAGTTTATTTGTGTTTTTACAAATGTAGGCAAAAGGAAAATTGCTAGAATTTGGATTTGATTTCATTTATTGGTTTATTTCAACCATTAGGTGTTGACAATATTGACAGCAATTACAAATCTATGTCAAACTCATCAGATAAAGTAATCAATTGGTTGAAAACTTAATTAAATATGAATGGAAAAGAAGAAATAGTCACCTTAACAGTGTAAATACTCATAAGATATTTTTGCTGTAATCCATGTAGTACACACTTGGGTCATATTAGACTCATTAAATATAATGATTATTAACTAAAGTCAAGCAGAGTTTTCTTTATTGCTTTAAAAGGATTGGGGGAAGAAGCAAACTTGTATAATCTGAATTTTTCATTTTTACATAGTTGTCATAATCTGATCAGATCAAGTGTACTTTTATGTATTCATTGATTATCCTCAACAAATATTATTTCAGGTAAACAATATAAATCACACGTTATAGATGTGTAGTACTCGTTCTTCTGCTATTAGCACAGTTTGTACCTTTTTGAAACTAGTAATAAATAAATACATTCCAGGATGTCCTTTTCTACACCTCTAAGAGATACAGTGACATCTGTAGATGAACCAGTTTGCTGGCACTCATCCAGACACTTGGTATATTGAAACACATTGAGACTTTCAAGTTTCCCATTGCACGTGACAATGTCAAAACCTGCCAAACCAATACAGAATTGTGACTTAGTCACTCAATGTAATGCAGACTGTTTCCTACAGCAGGGGTCTGAAGACGTCTTGTTCGCTCAACGCTACCTCCAGAATGCACACATTTTATATGCAAAGCAAAACTTTGTTAAAAGTTTGATCTTTTATGGGTTAAAAGCACATACTATGTTATGCTGCACAACAATGGGTCAATAGCTGTCCAGAGCTGCACTGAGATGATCCTGTGTGGCAAAGAGCATCTTTTATTTTGAAAATGAGTTGTTTTGAGAGATTATCTATTTATATTTCTGCTTATGTTCGTGCCAAAAATAGACATTTTTCATTTTTAATATAAAAAAAAGAAGGTAATGAAGGCAAAACCAAACTTCTTAAAGGCTAAAGTAAGACTATGCGGCTCCCTCTAGGTTTCCATGAGTAGAAAACGAGCCCAAATGACTCTTTTACTGTTAAAGGTTGTCGCTTTATCCGAGGGTTAGTTTTGTGGTTTGTTTTAAGTGTCTTAGTGTTGTGTCCAAATTTCTTCCCTACTCAAGTCACTGCTTAGTGCACTATAGTGTGTTTGCCATTTTATAAAGCTGTCTGAATCTACGGTCTAATCTGAATTCTTCCTCTTCCCCTACGGCTTCCCCTATCCCTACATTTAGCCCTCCAAGCAGAGAATTGTGAAAAAAAATTTGTCTTCAAATTCAGACAACACTCTGACTTGATGACGTGTTGAATAGTCGCCCATCATCTGTGTTAGTGGGTAGCTCCCAGCGCTCAGAAAATACATAACATTGGTTTTAGAACTTTAAAAAGTCGGGCTAAAACAAAAAGTTATTACTTAGATTTAAACTTCTGTGCTTCCCTGCACTCCCACGTGAACAAATTAGTTTCTCCTTAACACCCTTGTGGCGGAGGGTTACAGAATCCCTACACGTTACCTTTACTGAAACAATTTCGGACATCCCTACCCTTACAAATGCCCCTACAATTGGAGGGGTAGGGGAAGAATTCGGATTTGGCCGTACTACAATTCCAAAATCCAGCACCCTAGAAATTTCCCAGAAGTATCTGCGAAAAACCATTGTGCTTGGATGCTCACTAGGTTGGGGTATATCGACCACAATGAATTGTCTTTAAACAATTTTTTTGTGAAACATTTTTTTTTAAATGCATTTTTTATATTTTTTCATTATCAGACCATAGTGGATTCATAAATGTTTTTTGTAAAATGTTCATATTTATTAGGTTTTTACTTCGTGAAATTGGTGTCGTCATATTTTTCGTATTGAGCATGGTGTTAGTATTGCTTTTCAAATCCAGGCACTATTGTTTTTTTAGCAGTTCGAGATTAGAGAGGGAACTCAAAAATATCCTTTATTTGATCTTCTAAATGTACAAAGCTGGGGCATCTCTTTTTTAACATTCCATTTTCCAGTACATCAATAAGAAGTGACCCCTCTGAGCTGTTTTAGACATTTGAGATGTCCTTCTGCCTGTAGTTTTCCCAGAAATGTTCCCTTTTAATGGTGGTGTGTTGTCGTTGCAGATCAATGATCTCAGCCAGGTGCCTGTCCCCGTCATGCTGCTGCCCGATGACTTCAAAGCCAACACTAAGATCAAAGTCAACAACCATCTTTTTAACAAGTACAAACGCCACGTTTTTGATGTGCAATATGCTCAGAGTTATACTTTGCTTTAATAATGTAACATTTCCCATCATTTTTTGGCAGAGAAAACCTCCCTGGACATTTCAAGTTCAAGGAATATTGTCCACAGGTCTTTCGAAATTTAAGGGAACGGTTTGGCATTGAGGATCTTGATTACCAGGTGTGTGTTTTTCTCTTTTAAGTCCTACTCTGATCATTTTTTGATCTGTTTTGAAAGCCTTCACAGACGTCTTTTAATTATGATTATGATGGGTTTTTTTATTGTTAAGTAAACTAAAAAACAGTCGTTCTCTAGGACATAGTTTCTGCAGAGTGGCAGTAGTTCATTAGAAATTCACCTCTGAGTTGTGGGCGGGAATGTTGGCAATGAGCAACCCCGGCCCCTCTTCCCATCATCCCATCATCTGTTTACGCTCTCTTCCAGTAGCTTACAGCTCCTCAAACCACCAAACTAACTTTACTGGTGCAGCAAAAATATGAAAGAAATAATGAAGAACTAAGTGCTCGGTCTTCTGTCTGAGAGCTAAACTTGTCTCAAAATCACTCAAAAGAATGATTAAAAAATGGTGAGCAATATTTGAGTTATCCAGCCGTACAGTTTTGATCCAGATGCCAGTTCAGCCGAGGAAACCAAAGACGTAAATCATGGAGCGGAGCTTTTTGTCTGTCCTGATTCACAACGATTTGAATAAGGAAATACTCAGAAATACAATTTTAATCTTGATTTTCTTCATACATGTCCTCCATCATCAGAAAAATGCCACAAAAACATGTTAAAATGCCAAAAACACCCATTTAATTGGATTTTATCCTGCTATTGTACTTGTGAAGACTATTTCTTTCATAATTGAATGTGTGCGTTTTGTCTCCAGGTATCGATGACCCGAAGCTCACCTACAAGATGCTCTGATGATCAGGGCGAAGGTCTGCTCCTCAATTCCTACGACCGCACGCTGGTTATCAAGCAAATCTCCAGTGAGGATGTAGCCGACATGCACAACATCCTGTCAGAATATCACCAGGTAGGTCAGTTCACAAAACAAAAGCGAGTTGGTAAATCTTTTGCAGAAAAGTTTCCAGTAGGAAGTTGTAAAAGTCTGTTTTGAAAAGCAACCAAATGCTTCATTTTCATATCGCAACGTGAAGTTGTAACAATTATGTTGTGTGCTGTAATGGCATTTCCACGAATTTGAATGAAAGAAAACCCGTCTTTCTACGCTATTCTTGTTTGTTGTTTCATGTGGTTTAATTCACCCAACTTCTCATCTATATGGCTTCCCCATCCCGGCAGAGCAGTCAGGTGTTTGTCGCTGTGACGTTTTGTTAAGCATTTGTGGTGTTAAAACACACAGAAGTTTCAGAAGTATCCTGTGAATGAACAACCGAGTGCAGAAGTGTTAAACATCTTCTCTAAATGGGTAACAGGGATGCTACAAAGGTCACATTTGATGCAAGGACAGAAGAATGAGTTAATTATCAATCTGTACCTTTTTTATTTTTGTTGCTATTTCTGTTTATTCATAGGTGTTCTAATGCAAGATCGCCATTCTAGCCTCTGAAAACATTCAGATTCCTCCGTACATCAAACTAAAGAGACACAAATACATTTTGGGGCCACATTTATGCAAGTGGTATGAAATGGTATTCTAAAATTCTGACAAAAAACATTAAAAATGTCTAATCTTCATTCTCAGTGCTGGTCACATTTTCCAACTTTTGCATCCTTTTTATGCAACAGTCATAAGAAATCTAACCCACCGGTCAGAGGAAGTGGAAAAACCAACTACTGGAGACAGTTTTCTCAATTCCTTCTTTATGTAATTAGTTTTTTTCATTTTAAAAAAATGGAAAATAACAAAATTTCATTGCAAATTCCATCTGTGATCTCTTCCGTCTTGTAAGTGGATGTGCATCATTCTAAGCGCGCTCAAAGTTGTTATACTGCATTGCACATGCAATGCAGTCTTTGCTGGAGTAGATGAAGGTCAACTGAAGAGTCTTGGTGGTATTACGGGACCTTAAACTAGCAGCTGCTACGAGATAATATTAGATGCAACGAGATCATTTATTTTTAAACTTAAAGCAATACAAATTAAGTTCCTTGGAGAGATTGGCTCCATTTGTTTAAACTTTAACGTTTTTTTCTACACACTTTTCATTAAAAATGCCACGACAGTTTTTATGATTTTAATAGTGTCTGTAACTTTGTTACTCAAGTTTACTGTTAAAGTTTGAAGAGAAAGTGATTCAAAACTGTAAAATAACATTCACTCAAACTACAATACAGTTTTTTATGTATATATTGATGTGAAAATAAACACTAGCTGGTATTTTGTGCTGCATTTAAAAAAGAAAATTATTTAGAGTGAAAAAAAAGTAACAGGTTTTATGAGTTCATGAATATTCCCTCAGGTTAGTTTCCTATTGAGAGAAAATAGCATCGTTGGGATTTTTGCATGCGGAATTCTTGATTTATAGCTTATACATTTTGTGCACAAGTACAAAAATTATTAAATTACATTTTATAGCTGTAAAAACGCAGCAGAATATGGTGCTAGTTTGAGCAGGAGACGCAGAAAAAAGGTTTGTTCAGTTAACAAGATATATTCACAGATTTTGGATCCTGGATCAATAACTCTTTTAATAAACATTTTAAACTGACAGCAAATGTATTTTGTGGTTTGTCTTAATGCAACAACATACAAAGGCATTTCAAGCAAAAAAATATTTAATTTTTTTTTTTTTTAATTAGAACGGCTCTCTGAACTAGGGCTGTCTCCAGGAAAATGGGATTAAAAAAAAAAGAAATGTACCTCAAAAACAACCAAAGCTAAAAATGTTTAATTGATATGAGCTAGTCTTAGATACTTGTCATCATGTTCACGCTAAAACATTTTTTTAAAAGAATGTCATCTGTTTTCATTTTTAAGAGTTTCTAATGTAGAAACTCTGTTCAAAAATGTTTAATAGTTCGGAAGTTCCTAAGCCAAACTTTCTCAAATTACTAAATAATCACCTTTTTTTTACTATGTAGTAGTTAACTATTTTTTCTAATTGATATTTTTGCTTGATTATTAAAACTACTTCACAGAAATGCTCCTTCTAAGTGTTTATATAATAACAGAATTGAAATAAAAATGGTGATCCACCTGGATCTGTTTATTAAATATGTTCATTTTTTTAAATGTGTCAGACCAAGGTTCGAGTTTCTGGAAATATTCAAAACCAAATTAGTTGTAATCAGATCAGAGCCAAAAAAACCTGCTTGAGACGTCCCTAGTTTCTATCAAATCGGACCGTAAACTTTCTGACGTTATTGAAAAGCTTTGTTTCCTGTTTCCTGTAGTTTGTCCCTCCTCAGGACCCTTCTTTTACTTCAGAGTGAGCTTGCTCCCTGCAGGACTCTTTTTGCCGTACAGTGACTGAGCAGAGATGACAGAGCAGACGCTCTTTTGCGTTTTTTGCTAAACTGCAGATGTTGCTGTGTGTTAATGTCAGCAGCAGGACTCACTGTACAGAAGAGACGAGTTCCTGTGCTTTCACATGTACTTTATTTTCAGCGTTGTGCGTCTGAGTCATGCATCAGAAAGTAGGTCTGACTCCAGGCTAAAGCACGCCACTGAGCAAACTTTTGGCTGTTGTGAGGTTTGAGTGGAATGTGAGCCTGTGCTCATGCTGCGAATGCAAATCTGGGGGTGAGATTATTTTAGCTCTATTTTTAGTGCTTTTTAAAATTCATTTGGTGCTGAATGAAGCTGTTGTTAATCAGAGCTGGTGTGTGGCTGGTTGTTCCAGATCAGCGTGCAGCTGCAGCTCACTTCCTCAGGTCTGGTACAGATATTTTTGTTCCTGCGCTCCCCGCTTGGGCTGCTGAACAGCTGTCCATTGTCTCCGCTAAGGGCGTGAACAATAAAACTGTTGATGGAAGCATGCAGGCTTTGTTTTGTCACGGATCTGAGAGGGGGGCCGTATTTACTGTCACCTCAGGGTACATTTGGCCAAAGCGGCGGCGGCACAGTTTTTTCTAAAAGTCTTGCGCTCAGTAGAGGGCGTTGTTTAAATATTTAAATGCTTAAATGTCGTGTCTGTCCCCCTCCTTGGCTAAAAATGATGTGACTCCATTATTTTCTGTCTGGTTTTCTGTGCTGCTGTACTGGACATGAGTCCTTGAGAAATTGATTGTGAGTTTACACAATGAGAAAAAAAGTGTTTAAAATCCCACTCAATCATCTTTGGATCTATTGTAAAAATATTCCCAGTGTTCCTTTAATTATGATTATGACATTTTTAATCAAAATAAAAACTGTCATTTTCTACCATAGTTTCTGCAGAACAGCAGGAATTTGTCAAAAATTCACCTCTGAGTTTTAAGCAGAATTGTTGGCAAGGATTAAACTTATCCCCACTCCCCTTCACACTTTTGTTTAAACGCTCTCCCACTAGCTTACAGCCCCTCACACCCCCTACCTAACATTACTGGTGCAACGAAAAATGGCGAGCAACAATTGGAACTCATCAAGAAGGATCCATATGTTCACTTTGTTCTAATGTTCATGGTGGTTTCCTGTCTGCAGCACATAGTGAAGTGTCATGGGAACACCCTGCTGCCACAGTTCCTGGGCATGTACCGCGTGAGCGTGGACAGCGAGGAGACCTACCTGATCGTCATGAGGAACATGTTCAGCCACAGGCTGGTCGTACACAGGAAGTACGACCTGAAGGTGAGGGAGTGAATCGTGCCTTCAATCGCACACATCCTCATCACCTAAACGTCTAGTGACGGAGGCTGCTGCAGTGAGGAGCTCATTCGGATATTTCATTTTTCTCTCCAGGGTTCCCTGGTGGACCGTGAAGCCAGTGACAAAGAACGGGTAAAGCACACATCTTGTTAATCTCATGTAACAAATGCTGCGATTCATCTCCTCTTTAACTCCTCAGCAGAGCTAAAAGTGTTTTTCCTTTAAGGAAAAAGAGCTCCCTACCTTTAAGGACAAGGACTTCAGAAACAACATGCAGAAGGTGTTCGTAACTGAGGAGGAGAAAGAGAAGTTCATGGAGAAACTCAACAGGGATGTGGAGGTGAGGCTGTCTTTACTGACTGTAGCCACACGGGGGCGCTGTTGATGAAGCTGAAGAGCAAAGAGGGAGGAGTTGTCACACTGTAAAGGCTGAGAGGAAAACAAAAGAAAATCTGAAATCTGTCTAAAATTTCATGTTAAAAATTAGTTGTAATTATAGAACTTTGTTGTTTGTCTGAAAGCATCATAGAAATTTCACCGACTGTTGAACTTTGGTGTTTTTATTCACCTTTGCTGTCAAATCTGCCTCTCAGTTCTTGGTGAAGCTGAAGATCATGGACTACAGCTTGCTGCTTGGTATCCATGACGTTGGCCGCGCCGAGCGGGAGGAGGAGGAGGTCGAGGAGGCGCCTCAGGAGGAAGACCCCGACGCCGAGAACGGCCTGGCTCCCGGTGCTGCTGCGGGCTCCTTCGGCACTTCTCCTGAAGGAATCGCTGGTTACATGTCCTCGTACAAGCCTCTGGGGGCCGGAGAGTTTGACCCCTACGTGGACGTATACGCCATGAAGAGCTGTTCAGGTAAATGTGGTGATAATGCTGTAAGATGAATTTGGCTGCTGAAGATGCTAGTTCTGATAGCTGAAATCACTGAAGCTGATAGCCAGCTAAAATATTAGCTAAATGTCAAATTAGCCACAAAAAAAACTTAAAAACAGCTAGCATATTGCTGAAATATTAGCTAAACTCCAAAACAGCCTAAAAAAGTCTTAGTAAATGCTAAAATAGTCCAAAAAGCTAACTGAATGCCAATTTTTAAAACTTTAAAACCGTAACTTTTTAACATAAAGGTCTGCAACATGTGGCTCTGAAGCCACATGCGGCTCTTTAACCCCTCCATTGTTGCCCTGTGGTTAACGAAAAATACAATATTTTGTATTTGAATAAGTGATATATTTTTCAGACGAGGTTTAATAACAAAAAAAAGCATAAAAGTCTGAACGTTTTTCAACTCCTTCACAGTGAGCCGCTTTTCTCCTTTAGAATCTGCTGGAATTATCATGTTAACGGTTGAAATGTTAAAGATTTTGTGTTTAAGCGTCACTGGTGATGAGATCTTAACACAGTCCAATGCTTTCACCTCAGGGGCCCCTCAGAGGGAGGTCTACTTCATGGGCCTTATCGATGTCCTCACGCAGTACGACACCAAGAAGAAAGCTGCCCACGCCGCCAAAACCGTCAAACACGGGGTGAGTGACCACAGACACGACCACGACATCAGCTCCCGCCGCTAGACCTTCTCTCACCCTCGTCTTCCTGTCCATTGCAGGCCGGAGCTGAGATCTCCACGGTCCACCCGGAGCAGTACGCCAAGCGCTTCCGCGACTTCATCTCAAACATTTTTGCGTAACACTCCAGCGGAGACCGAGGGCCGACTCTCTCCGTGGTCTGAGGCGACCTAAGCTGTAGCAATCTAATTTAATACTTCTGATGCATATTTATTATTAAGATGTATTTGTAGGAGCAATTCAGGAGTGACTGGAAACAAACTGCTGCTGATCAGTGTTGAGAGGCTTCGCATTAGCAGAGCGGACGTCGGATGGTGGAGGTTTAGCTCTGTCCACAAAAGAGCAGGCCAGCCTGTCCGAACGCGTGTGCAGACCTGCAAACGCAGCAATCAGGCCAGCTATACTGCCTTACTTTAGTCTCTCCTTAAAGTTATTTTTGTAACTTTTTCAACAACAAATGTAGCCGAAGATGAAACACTCCTGCAATAAAGTATGAAAGATTTGGGGGGGGAAAAGGTTCACATCTAAAAACACTAGGATGGCTTTTCAGAATAAAAGCCCTCAAGCTTTTCCTTTCTTTTTATTTTTTATCTTGAAGTGGACAGAGCTAAATTATAAAATAACTGCTAACGATGCTAGCAGGCAGCACATTTTTTCCTTAAAGCTTCAGCTCACTTCTAGAAATGGTAGGTATTTTCTAGTTTTAGCGTAGCGGCAGGCCATCAGGATCTGTTAGAGTGCCAAACGGGTGAGACAGAAGCTTTACCAGAGCAGAATTTGCACTTTGCTTGCAGTTGATTAGGCTTTGTGACTCCCAAATCAGTTTTTACAGACAAAACACAGTTTTCTAGATATTGCTTTGTACATTTTTTTTTTGACCATTGAACTGATTTTAAAAACTTTGAACATGTCTTCCAGCCTAGAATAATTCTACCTGTAGAAGCGAGTGGTGGTGGGGGGGGTTTGCTCCCGCGTTACTGAAGGAAGCCGGTCCAAAAGACGGGGCGAGTTCTGTCCCTTTGATAATCACGATGGTTCCTAAAGAAGAGCCTATCTATTAAGGCTTTAAACTGTGTGGGGATTCAGTGTTAAAGTGGCAAATGTCTGTTATCGGATTATTGATGAAGGTTTCAGATTTCTGTGCTAAAGCGTGTTGATAGCATCACTACATAGCAGCAGCTCGACCAGTGAGGTCCTTCATCATTCCTTAACAGAGGCGGCAGACTCCAGAGGATCTCTACATGCTTTATTTTTGCAAATATTTTTTTTTTCTTTTTTGGACCAAAACCTATTCTAAGATTTTTCTGGAAAACTCTTAACGAGTAACAACACTGCCACAGAGTTAAAACACAGCCAACTTCTCTGAACTTTTGAAATCGCCTATTTTCCGCCTTGACCTCTGCTTAAGTTTGACACTGTTGTCTTTTAAAGAATACCTCAGCTCTCCTGTGAACACTGTCTTTTCTCTCAGATCTTTCTGCTGCCTGAAGGATGGTGACTTTTCCCCGATCTTTTCTGGGTTACAATTTTATTTTTTTTTCTTGTGTGAAATAAAAACTTTCCTGAATAATTTTTCCTCTGCCTGCTTTATCATTCAATGTTAAACTCCATATTGCGTGCTCTGTGTAGATAAAGAAGTGAAGAAAAGGAGAAAAATTAAAAAGGTTTCCGTCACTGGTGACGCTTAAACACAAAATCTTTAACACACTTTTAACGTAATTCCAGTAGATTTTGAGCTGCCTTTCTTCTTTTAAATCTACTGGAATCACGTTGATGGTGTAAATCAAAGAACATAAACACTGAAGCTCCTGTTTTAATAAGTTAAAATGAAACTGAAGTGGAAGGTGTTATTTAAACCACTGTAGGCCACTAAATAGAGCAGTTTGACTTATCTATAATTTAATGTTTGTACAGTCAGTTTTAAAAGGGACTGTGAACTTGCAATACTCCAACCATCCACTAGATGGTGCAGTGGCACACGCGGCAGACTGTAATCAGAAGATGCTGGGATCGAATCCCACTTGGAGCCCTAGGCGCTTTTTTTTTTTTTTTATATAACTGAAAACTGTTCAATGCAGGTACACAAAACATTTTTAAGCTGGACCAGCACTAAACATGACTGTTTTTTTTTTTCTTCGTATTTTTAAAGCGTCAACATTCCCTCAAAGTTTTCTACTACCGAGACAGTGGGACTTTGAACTTGCAATACTTTTACCATTTAGAGATTCAATGAAACAAAAAGTTGAAGTAAATATACAATCATAAAATAAATGTTCTGTGTGTCACAAAATGTACAGTTATCCAAAACGCCTTAAAAGAAAATCAGAATATGGATAAACTTCATTGATCATTTTAAAATGAATCTCTTTGACTTTCAGGGCAATAAGAAGCTTGGAAAAAGAAGGACCTTAAGTATTTTGCATTAGTTTTAGAAAAGTATTTTAAAATTGAAATTCAAGAAGAAAGAGATGGAAATAGTTCTTTGTTAAATATTTGTCGTGTGTTTTTTTACTTTGGTATCAAATAAATCACAGCCATTTACTAGAAGCGAAGGAAGTTTTGGATTTGTATCATTTTTGGAAAAAAATTCCACCAATCTAATCACAGACTGAGGTAGCAGTTGGACTTTTAAGGCTGGAGATCAAACCAAATACAACTTTATTTACAAAGCACTTTTTGAACAATTATTAAACTAAGCACTTAAAAGAGTTGAAACAATTAAAAATTCTACTGCACCCATGAAACATAACACACAAATAAAACTCAAACGTATCAAAACAAATGGAAATAGAAACACTGGAGTTTGAATCTAAAACCAGACGCAACCTTCAACACTTACAGAGCCATTCGGGTCAATGCTACATTTAATATAAATAAAAAATAACGTCTTTTGTATAAATAAAACATAAATATAAAGAAAAAAATACAATTTTTTTCCAGTATATGAAACCGTTTTTAACTTTTGACTGAGGTTCACATGATTTCCTTTCAAAATAAAAGACACCTTGTGTCACATAGAATCATCTCAATGTAGAAGCAGGTTGTGTAATGTCAGCAGTGGTTTAAAAAAAATACATTTATTTTACCATTCGTGGTAGATCTCTGCCAAAAAATACATGAATCCATCTCAAAAAATAAATCAGAGCCAATTGTAACTCTTACTGTATATCTCAACCCAAAAGGCGCATTTAGTATTGTTCAAAGATAGAAAATCAGTCTTATAATCCAGTTTGCCTCGATTCTGGTTGTGCTTTCTGACTTCTGATCGATTTTCTGAGGCACATGGTGCACAAAAATCTGATGTCTAAAATGTTTCGGCTCAGTACTGTTGGTTTTTAAAAACTAAAAACGTTATTTTTCAGCAGGATTCAGACCCCTGTCTTAATGGTAACAGAAAAACGCTTAATCGAAAAATCAATTCACTATGAAAACATTTTTTACAAAAGAACAATTATTTAAATATCAAATATATTTCTAAACTTCAATTAAAAGGTTAAAAAGGTCGTTTTAAAAACACAATCACCACCAAACTACTATTTATTTCCTGTTTACACTTGTTTCTAATTCAATGTCATTTGATTCTATATCAGTATTAGTCAAACCAATTACGTTATTGGTTTGTAAGGAGTGTGTTCTCCGCTACGCCTCCATGCTTGTTGAAGATGAGGATGTGTCTGTCTTCAAATGTTAGCATCACAGGAAAAGGGAAGAGAAGTGTAGCTGAACATCTTCATAATGATGTTCCATCAGAATATAGAAAAATGGAAACTTTCCAAATCCTGAAATGAAACAAGCAGGTTTGACATGAAAACTATATGGAGAGTTTTGATGAGATAAAGTTTCTGTCAACTGTTTGATATTTTAAAGCAAAGTTCAAACTCATTTACTTATGTCTACTGAGGAATTTGAGTCACTGAAGTCACTAAATGTGTGGGAAGAGTTTGAGGATCTTCACTTCCTGTTTCGTCATGACTTCACCAAAAACAAGCATAAACAGATCGGCAAAGATTGGTAATTTCATCGGTATACGACTCCCTTTGGGATGAGTCAGAGTGAGAAGTTCTGTCCAACATGAGCTCTCTGATGTGCAGCTGGAAGTTCCGTAATCTCATTTCTTACATTTGTGGATGAGATGTCCCGATTAGAGGTCTGCAACCTGCGGCTCCAGAGCCACATGTGGCTCTTTTACCCCTCCTCAGTTTTTAGGTACTGAGCTAAAACATTGTAGACATCCGATATTCTATTTTTGAACAATGTTTAAGTTCACCTTATGGGTTGAAAAATACAGTGAGAGTCACAATTCACTCAGATATATTTTTTGAGTTGAAATTTGTGTATTTTTGGCAGAGATCTGCCAGAAATGAACCTTTTTTTTATCACTGCTAACATAACACCACCTGCTACAACATTGAGTTGATTCTATGTGACACAAGGCTTTTATTTTGAAAGGAAATCATGTGAACCTCTGTCAAAAGTTATAAACTGCTTCTTATTTAAAAAAAATGTGGGATCTTTTTCTTTTTCTTTATATTTTATTTATACAACATGAGATCATTTTTAACTTTGAAAACATTAATCTTTTAATACTTTGTTATATATTCTTTAAATTCCTTAAAGACCCATTCCAAAGAAAATGCTTTTTGGTTTTTAACATGTTCCTGTGGCATTTTCCTGAAGATGGAGGACATATTTAAAGAAAGTTAAGACTAAAGCTGCATTTCTGAGTATTTCTTTATTCAAAACTGCTGTAAACCAAAAAAAAATGCAGTTTGAAAAATGTATTTTTACATAGAAAATATACGAGGCGAGCTACAAGCTTCCTGCTCTGCTCCGCAATGGGAAGTCCCGCCCACAAATTAGAGGTGAATTTCTAATAAACTACCGCCGCTCTGCAGAAACTATGTCCTAAAAAACAAGTTTTTTCTGGTTCTAGCTACAATAGATCATAACATGATTGGAATTAAAGTTGGAAAATCATTGCAAAGTGAATTAATCACACAACTAAACAACCTTTTTTCTGGGTTTGTTCATTTGTTCTACAAAATGAATGAACTTGAAGTTGAATAACAGTGACTGCAGAGTCTGGGAGCGTTACCAGAGTGTCCCTCTTTCTGAAAGACGCGTTTCTGCTGACAGCTTCCTCTCCGTCTCATTGACGGAAACAGAATTTGCTGACAGAGTCCTCCCCGTTTCACCAGAAAACCAAGCGGACCCTGACAGGATGAGCGGCGGGGAAAAGGGTCAGTCATCTGCAAACTGCTGATATTCTGTGCAGGCAGGTTTGAGGAGTCCATCCAGTGATCAGGTTTGAATCCCAGCCAAGACAAATCTCCCCCCTTTCACTTTGACCTCCGTGTTGATGGTGCCTCTGTCACCAGGAACCCTCTCAATCTGCTCAACAGCATGAGTGGATGGTGGTGGTCTTCCTCATGTGTTCTCCACTCCGCCCTCGTGCTCACGCTCAGTCTGCCTCGCCGTGGATCCACCGTGATGATGAGGATGCGTGCCTGTCTGGGTTAAAGAGCCCCCTTCCTCAGCCATGTTGATGAAATGCAGCCTGCACACCTCCTGTTGTACTTAGCCTGTGGCAGTGGGGGGTGGGGGGGGCAGCATCCTGTCATTGTTTCCCGCTGTGTGGGGCCTGTTATTACTGCCTCGCTTCATCCCTGTTATCTAGAAATCACACAAGGTCGTTGGGAAGAACACTTTGTCATCACAGAGCAACTTTCCACCAAAAAGTGTCTCCACCAATGAAAGAAAGTCACAGCAAAGACGCATTTCAAGAACTCTATCAACATCATTTCACCGGGTCACATGGTCAAAAATTATAACATTTTTCTTAAATCTAGTACCTGGTGAAAAGGAGTTTTTGATGTGGGGAAAGATCCCGCCCCAAACTGATGACATCACAGCAGGTGAAACCTCACAAAATCTCTTAATGTTCTAAATCATGTGTCAAAGTCGAGGCCCGGGGGCCCTCCGGGTAATTATATCCACATCATTTTAGTTTGTTATCTTGAGCTCATTTCTAACTTCTATAATTTGACAAAATATATTTTCATGGAGAGTAAAATGTTGAAAGTTATTTAAGGTTTAAGTTGATTTATTCTGGAATAATATTCCTGTCTTATATTATTATTAATGATGTTAAAAAGTTACTGTTTTAAAGTTTAAAAACTGACATTCTGCTAGCTTTCTGGACTATTTAGTCCATTTTTTAGCTTAGCTAATATTTCAGCTACATGCTAGCTGTGTTGGGCTTTTTTAAAAAGTGTTTTAAGCTGTTTTGGTGTTTGGCTAATATTAACACACCTATATAATTTTTTTTTGGCTAATTTGGGCAGTTTTTAGGCTATTTTTGAGTTTACCCAATATTTTAGCTGGTTATCAGCTTCAGCGTTTTCAGCAATTAGCATCAGCGGCTTTAGCTATCAGCTTCAGTGCTTTTAGCGATCAATTTCAGCATTTCTTTCAGATAAACGCAGCACAGCTAAAGTTTGTAAAGTTGTATCAAACCAAACGTAATGTGAAGTTTATCTCATCATGTATACTTTTAAGTTTACCAGTCTAAAGTGTCATTGGTGTTTGTAGTCCACTTTTTTCTTATTTGTGAACAGCTGCCTCTTTAAAGGTTTATGAACATTCTATTATTATCCTTTGGTGACATTGGATGCATTTATTTTAGACTTTATATAAATTTAATTTTTACATATTTCATACAGAAAATGTATTTTATTTCAAATTCTAATTTTATATATAATTTTATCATCATTTCTTTTGCAATTAAAAAATAAGTTTAAAAATCTGATTCTGTTTCCACACACTTGCCGGTTCTCAGTTCCGTCACAGCTGCGGGATTTGAGGTTAAGTCGCCTTTTTTTCACAGATGTCACTTCTACAGTACAATGTGATTGGTCAAATGTTTGAAGGGAGTGTTTTTATGGTAGTTACATCATTTACAGTGATGGGAAATGTTGCTACACCAACTTCAAACTGATTCGCTCTTATTAGTCGAGTTCATCGGTTGTGTCACTGCGACATGTTGCTGCTGGTTTACTGTCTCTATGAGATTACTGTGAGACACTCTTCAGAGCAGAAAATGTTCTGATATTTTCAGCAAGTTAAACTTGGTTCAGTTTGGTCAGCCAATAAAAGTAGCCTATTTCAGTGAACTACAAGTATACTTAAGCCTAGAACACTTTCGCTATAAAACGTTACTCCATCACTAATTTTAACCCGTTAAAATATACCTAATAAAAAGCATTTCTAATAAAAAAATAGATAAAAAAAAATGACAACATGTAATAATTTATTTGATTTTCAACTGTGGTTTATGGAATGAATTGGACAATAAAATCATAAGAAGATCCTAAAAACATGTTTGAAAGTTACTGGAAAATTTAGGAATTTGAGAAGAAAAAATAAAATTAAAAATAAATTAAAAACAAGATTCTGGAGACTTGGCCTTTCTCCACACAGGGACTCATGACACTCCGAAAAATGCAAAATATAAATAGTTTTGCTTGGGTGAAAATCACCCATTTAATTCTGGTGCTCTTGGGTTAAGTCCGGTTTCTACTGAGCGGTCCGGTCAAGTAATCCACACATGCACGAGGAGAAACTCCACACAGCGCCAACACGGCTGGGATTGGCTGTGCACCCCCACATTGACCACTATGTATGTACATTTATTACCAAATACTACAAGCAGATAATTTACTTTCACATTTACATCATAATTCAAATCTGATACAAATCTAGAGAAGATGAGGAGAATGACAGAATAGAGTCAAAGAAAAAGAGAGAAGCCCAACGTTTAACTGTGGATAGTTTCTGTTGGAGTTGCTGGTTTCTGTCACTCATAGTGAAGACTGAATAGATGAAGATATTCCTGCTGACATTTCACTGATTAATGCTAAACTCTCCTCTCACCTGAGAGTCAGCAGGTTCTGTCCGAATCACCGTTTCATGTCTGTTCTAATCGAGGTGATGGTCAGGAAATTCATTTAGACTCGTTCTTTTGTATTCCAAAGGAATGAAAAATGTGTCAAAGTACCTGTCATCCATACGCTCCTCAAGATGAATGTCCTTTTATTATTTTACACAGAGAATTCGTGCAAATTTATTCTCAAATAAATGAAAAATATATATCTTGGAACAATCTCTCATGTTCAGCTAATGAATGTTTCACCCTTAAAGGTTTCTTCTTTTATTCAACTGTTGTCTTTTTCTGCCTTTTTCTTTTCTGTTTTTTATCTTAACCCTTTAACACCTGACAAAAAAAGAAAATCTTTAGCATTCTATAACTTTTCAATCAACCTCATTCCAGCAGATTCTGACAATACTTTTCTCCGTCAGAATCTGTTGAAATCTTTCAACAATTGAAAAGTTACAGTAAATCAAAGAACATAAACACTGAAGCTCTGGTGTTAAAAGGTTAAAAATTCAGTTTTTTCATTAGTAATATTCTAAAAATCACACTTAAGTGAAACATTTTTATTAATGTTCAACAAACCTGTTGAGTTCATTCTAACCCAGTGGTCCTTTAGCTGCCTCGTTGCTCTTTTTTGGGTGGTTAATCTACCTTTTTCTAAGATGTATCTCTGCAGTAAATAATAAAATATGAATATTTTCAGAAAACTGATGATTGAAATGTAATAAAATCCCATAAAATGGATGGTACGGCTGTTGAGTGCTGTCAGTGCATGACAGTTACAGCTGAGCGTCAAAGAAAAAAAACGTTTTTCCTCTTTTTTTATGTACTTCCTGAATTTAAAGAAAACTTGAAGGACCTACACTTTATTATTGTGGCGCACCACTTTACACAAGAGAAACGAGGAAGATCACAGTCAGAAAAATCCAAACTAATCTGCTTTATAGTGTTCCTAGATCACAGCTCTGCTTATCACTCACTTAGGATGTCCTGTTAGATATCTGCCAGCATATTCATAGGAAATGGGAGGGCAGAAAGAGCCAGCTTCTGGATCGCCGAGACAGTTCTCATCAGCAGAGCTGCTGGGAGAACCTCCGGTCTGCAGGCTTCACGGGAAAGGAGAAAGCAGCGCCACTTTTGGAGCAGCAGGCCTCGTTTTGCTCAGATCTGCCACCACACTGAGGTGAGGCATCTCCAAACTCACGCTGAAGTCAAATTATGCTTATAGGAAGAATGAAATGTGGATTTTTACCACATTTTCTTTATTATTTTGATGTTTGTTTATGTATTTAAAAAAATGGAAGCTTTCTTCCAGCCTCCAGGAGGACGTTTGTGATTTTAAAGCTTAACGAAACATTTGCTGCTGGTTGGGTTTTACTTTCCCCCTAGAAAGTAAGATTTTGTCACGCTCCTCCTGCGCGGTGTTGTGTAACGTCAGTAATCAGATTAGTCTGAAAGTAAACCTCGACTCTGTCCAGATATGAAACATTCCTCCTCTGCCTTCCACCTCAGAACATGAGCATCCACGAGTCCAACCACTCTCTGGAGCACTTCAACAGCACGCCGTGGTTTGTCTACGAATGCACCGTGGTGCTCAACACCAACCACAAGCGCATTGCCCTCTTCCTCCTTTACCTCTTCATCTTCATCGTGGGCCTGCTGGAGAACCTGCTGGTGGTCTGGGTGAACTGGCGCCGGCGCCACTTGGCGAACGGCGTCCTCTTCTGCATCATCAACGTGAGCCTGTCTGACCTGATGGTGATTGTGATCCTGCCGTTCTTCATGCTGGAGGTGACCATGGACCGGGTGTGGCTGTGGGGCCGCTTCCTCTGCAAGGTCACCAACCTCATCTACGTGGTGAACTTCTACAGCAGCTCCTTCTTCCTGGCCTTCATGACCCTAGAGCGCTACCTGTCCCTGGCCAGGCCGTCGTCGCCGTCCGCCTTCCCCGTGATGGGCCGGCAGCGCTGGCTGCTGTGTGGAGGCCTGTGGCTCTTCTCCTTGTTTCTGGCGCTGGTGGAGAACGTCCACGTGGATCTGCTGGAGTGGGAGGAGCCCGGCTGCTACATGATCCCGGAGTTCAGCCACACCGAGTGGTACGTCTCCGTGACCTTTCTCTGCCTGCTCTTCCAGTTCCTCGGCCCCGGCGCCGTCATCGTCACCTGCAACGTGCTGATCGCCCGGGCGGTGCGGACGGCGCCCGACGTGCAGGGTCGCCGGGACGTGTGGCTGGTGCACGTGTACTCCCTGGTGTTCGTGGTGTGCTGGCTGCCCTTCCACCTGGTCATGATCATGATGATCATAGACGACCTGAACCCCTTCATGTTCAGCTGCAACACGGTGGAGGTGCTGTACTTCTCCTTCAGCGCCGTGCAGTGCCTCTCGCTCTTCCACTGCGTGGCCAACCCCCTGCTCTACAACTTCCTCAGCAAAAGCTTCCGGAACAACCTGATCAACACGGTGATTGACTACATACCCCGACAAGCCGCCGCAAACCAGGTGGAGGCGAAGCCAAACACTCCTAACGGGGGCGAGGGGGACCCGGGGAAGCAGCGCAAGTTCAGCGACGCCAGCACCAGTCAGTCTGACGTCGAGTCATAAAAGCAGCTCCTTCTGAGCAGAACTGACATGAAATCATTTACTCCCAGCATGTATGTGATCAGTTTTAAACACAGCAAGGCAGGAAATGCTTGCTGCTCTGCCAAGCTGCTCAACTCCCACAGGAGCGAGAGGCAATGACTATAATCTCCGAAGGGGAAGAAATCTGCCACAACAGGAATGTGTAAACAACTCAGACGTACCGAGTGGAAATAAATCACCGCTAAGTCCTTATTTATCTCTTTCTGGATGCTGATGTGGTCATAATCTGATAACATGCAATAAAACATCCTCACACAACGCTTCCGTTTCAGCCTGAAAGTCTGTTTTTGGGAAGCTGGTTACTGCTGATCCTCGCTCCTCCAACTTCCACTCCTGCAATGGATCCTGTTTGAGAGCTTAGGAAGATAAAAGCCAGGACAGAAAGGAAAAGGAGCTTCGGTCGGCAGATGCAACAAAAGCAGGAAGCGGCCGGGCCGTTGGGGGGCAAAGGTCCCAAGCTGCGGGAAGCGGGGGAATCTCCGCTCCGTACCGGGAATGTTCCTGCATCCCTGATGCTGGACGGAGAACAGATCAGAAAACATTTTATAAACTTTAATAGCCAGATTTAGAAATACACACAAGTAGAAATGAATAAAAAGAATAAATACGAACATTTTAAGAACAAGTTTCCTCTTATATTTAAGGCAACGGAGTCCGAAGTTTGAGGAAACGGTCCGGTAGAGACACACCTGACAACTTTACTGATCACAGATGTAAGTGAGTAGAAACTATATAGTTTTGAGGCACTGTCACTACAGAAAACACAAGAAACAGACATTGCAAAGGCTCCCAACTGTGGATGTTCTCCTTCATTTTGCTCACGTTTGTGACTGAATCTAAACCCAATTGGGGTCCATTTATGTTTATCTGAATCTAAAAAGTTCTAAAGATAATAAGTCCAAACATCTCCCGGTCCATCAGGAGTCTATGTGGTGCAGAGGCTCTTTCGAGTGATCGTTGTACATAAAAGTCTCCTCGATCTTGAAGTTTGGAGGCAGCTGGTCCTTGTGGAGCTCCATGTGCGAGGACACCAGCTTCACGGTGGAGAAGAACAGGCTGCACACGGTGCAGCGGTACATGAGGGCGCCGGCGTGCGTCTTCAGGTGGCAGATCATGGTGGAGCGGCCCCTGAAGAAGCGCAGGCACACCTTGCACTGGTAGGGTTTCTCTCCGGTGTGGATTCGGAGGTGGTAGGTGAACTCCCCCGAGTGAGCGAAGCGCTTGCCGCAGAACCGGCACCTGTACCACTTCCCCCGCGCCCCGCCACCTTCCTGCACGGACGTCCCGTTGGTGAGAACCCCAGAGGGACCCTGAGGGAACTTTTCAGTCAAGTTGAAACTCATTCCTGCACTGAAATCCAGGCTGACGACTTTACCGAGACCCCCCAGGGTCTGTGGGGGGCCGTCCGAGGGCTGGTCACTTTTACGTTTACCTAACAAGCTGTGACCCCCCAGGGAGTCCGGCGTGTGCAGAGTGAGGTGGTTCTGTAAGGCCGAGGGGGAGCGGAACGTCTGCGGGCACAGGAAGCAGTGCACCTCCTCCACCTCCCCTGCAGCTCCGCCTCCGCCAGCCCGCTCCTTCGCGGCGGCCTCCTCTGCGTGCTCGCTCATGTGCCTGTCCAGCAGGGGGCGCTCCACGAAGCAGAGGGCGCAGTGCGGGCAGAAGAAGACGGGCAGGGAGGCGTGGGAGAGGCAGTGCCACAGCAGGGCGCACAGGGACAGCTGGGGGGCGTGGCAGACTCCGCAGGTGAGGCTCTGGGGGCAGACGTGGCTCAGGATGTGCTCTCTGACAACCTGCAGGGGTCGGGACATGACAACGATTTAGAAACCACAACATTTACACTTTTAATCTCACCTGAATGTGCTTTGTTCCAAAACTGTTATTTTAAAATAACAATAAAGACACTGTTTTATCATAATCTTTAAAAATGATTGAGTCCAGCAATCAATTAGTCGGCTAATCCACGACTAATCCACTATTAAAATAGTCGACTACTAATTTAATAGTTGATTAGTTGTTACTTTATATCACGTGGATTTGGAGTTTAGTAAAGTTGAAAGTTATAACGGCATTATGCTAGCTTTAGGCTAAATCGGAGTTTAGCTAATATTTCAGCTTCATGCTAGCTGTTTTGGCTAACTTAGGCTTTTTTTCTGTTTTTAGGCTAATTTTCCCATTTAACTAATATTTTAGCTGGCTATCAGCTTCTGCGTTTTCAGCTATTAGCTTTACTCATTTTAGCAATCAATTTCAGCATTTTCAGCTATCAGCACTAGCATCTTCAGCGGCCCAATTCAGCCTTCAGCATTCACACTAGCATTATCGCAGGAAATGCTATATATCTAGTTTTTGGTTAGTTTAAAGCTAAGATGTGTGCTTTACATCGAGTTTCTAGGTTTTGTCCGTGTGCATTCACACTGTATTGAACTGCGCCAAGATTCCCTTGCAAGTAAAGAAATAAATGCATCGACCTCGAACTGGGGCATCCAAACTTTTTTATTAGGAGGATCAAGTCAAATGAGGTGAATATTTTGGATTGTTTTAATCATGAAATGGAAATATGAAGTATTTCAATGTCTTTATTGTTTTAAAATATAATATTAATTTAGCTTGGCCAAAGTTTTATTGACTTTCATATTTGAAGTCTGGAAGAAAAGAAACCTCCTAGAATCTTAAACAATTTCAGTTCAATTTGAAACACAAAAAATGTTGAAAAATAAAATAAAAATACCAAGTTAGGTTTTGAATTTAAACAACAGTAAAATTATTCACAAATACTAAATATTAGGAGTCATAAGTGCTTATATTTATACATTTCTAAACCCTCAAAGTGTGACATCTGCGTGACTTTAGGAGAAAGTCTGCAGCTAAAAGGCTGCGACTCTGTGAGTTTGAACGATTCTTGATCGTTAAGACGAATTTCTTCTTTACATGAGTGGAGCAGCTTTTGTCCCAATGAAACGAATAAAGTGGAAAGTTTGAAGATAATTTCTAAGAGTATGTGGAAATATCAACATCTAACTTATATAATCCAGTCCTCGCCCTCTATAAACGCACCACTCTGTTAACATCATTTACCACATTTTCAGACATATTGAGTTGCTTAGCGCTGCTGCCATCTTCTGGTAAAACATAAATTAGCTCTTAATCAACACATATTTTAAGCGCCTGCCATCATGTTTATTTAATTTTTTTTTAAACCCTGAGCTACACTTTAAACGTGCCTGATCTCCAGACATCAGACACTAAAATGCACATTTATTGTTGCCCTTTCAATAAATCAAACTATTCCCTCAAAACATAAATAAAACATAAATAAAACATAATTATTAACAATTGCATTTTTTGAAAAAATAAACATGAGGGAGTCCTAATAACAGAGGAAAAATGGGGGGAAATTGGTTGTTAGCAAAAGAAACTGCACTAAAAAAAATTAATATCCGTGTTTGGTCTTATATATTATATTATAACCATTTTTGTTAATTTAGACTCTGATCACAATTAAAAAACCTAATAAATTTAAGAAATTATCAAAGGACTTTATCTAAAACATAAATCAGAGTGGTGGTGAATTGAAAAAAATGTATTTAAAAAACTATCACAAATTTGTTTTTGTTTTACCTTTTTTGATGAACTTGCATTTGTTTAATTAAGAAAGATATTCTGGAAAGTTCTCATTAAACACCTTTTAGCGAAATAGTTTTTTGTTGTATTGAAAAAAACAATATTTTTTCTACCTTTAAAAAATACAAATCATAAATAAATGTTTATGTTTTTTTAAATATTTTTCATTTTGTGCAACAAGAACTGAACAAAAGGAAACAAAATCATGAAAGCAGAAATTTAAAAACAGATTTAAAAACAGAAAAAAAATTCTTTAAACATTTGAAATGCACTGACCTCAAAGTCCTTGCTGAGGGTTTTGCAGCAGACGCCACACTTCAGCTCTGCGCCGGGGTCCTGGCTGCTGCTGAGCGCCCCCTGTGGTAAGCTGTAACTGCAGGCGGAGTGGTTGCGGTGACGCAACAGTTTGTTGAGGCTACAGAACTGCAGGCGGCACATGTCGCAGGTGAAGAGCTGTACCCCCACGTGCGAGAGACAGTGGAGGATGCCGGCAGCGCCATCTGAAAACGAGGCGCCGCACAGCTTGCAGAGCCCCAGCTCGGTCAGGTGGGTCTCACAGTGGCTCCTGATGGCAGCGGGGTCTGCAGGGAGGGGTGCTCCACAGGCCTTACATGACAGAGGGCTCCCCTCCACCTGCAGGAGAAAAGAACGTTATTCCTCCAGTGTGGTGCCACTGTAGTTTTACTGCTGACAAACACAGAAATCACCTGATTGCTTGTAGCCCCTCCTCCTCTTGTGTCGCCGTTTTCCACAAACACAAGGTCATCTTCATCCTCCTCCTCCAGGTAGTTCTCATCGTCACTGAGCTCGATGATCTCACCTGCCAACTGGCTCCACTGCTCCTCCTCTGGACCTCGAAGAGGATCCGTCTGCTCCACAGGTCCCCCCATTTCCCCGTCATCAAACATCAGTCCGCCATCTCTCTGTATGTCCATCACGCCGCCCTCCACCGATCCAACAAGAAGGCTGCCCTCCTGCTCTTCTGTGGACGACGTCGGGGGGCAGGCTTCCATTCCCAGCTGACCCGAGGAGTCAGGGAGGGAGCAGGAGTCACACGCGGCGGGATTGATGTTCTGAGAGTCGCTCACAGTCACAGAAATCACTTCAGTGTTTTGGTCTCCTTCTGTACATGTTTCTGTCCCCCCATCCTCCAGGATTTGCTCAGTTTTCAGATGAAGCACCGGCTCAGGGGGCAGAGCGCCATCAGCCTGACAAGAAAGGTTGTCAGTGGATAAAAGATGACCACCATGTATTGGATGATCCAGCTGCCCGTAGCCTATATGGGATTGGACATCTTCTGCTTTGACTTCCAGAGTAAGAGCATCAGTCTGAGCTTCTGGCCTGCTGGTCCTGGAATGGAAGAGAGGTGAAGGAGCGGCAGCAGGAGCTGCAGCAGTACACGGCCCCGCTGGTGAAGACAAGGAGGAGCAAGAGGCAACAGAGGAACATACAGATGAAACAGAGGCTGCACTGACAGCTGTGGATGCAGGAGCGCCCATGCAGGAGTCTAGGGGGACCTCTCCAGAACCGACTGCTCTGCACGCAGAAGACGCCTGCAGATCAGGGAAGGTAGCGTGACAAGCCCTCACCAGCTCACCAACGCCAAGCCTCTCAGCCAGTTCATACAGAACTCCTACATCGATCAGATCGATCAGGATCTGCCCAGTGTACACGAACATCAGCACTTTCTCAAAGTTAGCAGGAGAGACAAACTCTATAGAGAAGACAGCAGACGGCCCGGCAGCCCGGCTGAACAGGCTCTGGAAGTACGTCCCAGCACAGGCCAAAACCGCACGGTGGGCGGCGAAAGTTCGGTTTCCAACTTGCAGAAAGACATCGCAGTACTGGCGGGTCTGACGGCAGCGATTGAGCTCAGCGAGAACGCTGGCAGCATGGCCGGGACCCTGCAGAAGGATCCTCATCACTGCAGCTGCTACAACCCACCTGCAGACAGAGACACAAACTCCATAAAGAGAGGAAGAGCTCCTACAACCGCCCATGTTCAACACTCCAAATTATACAGGTGAAAACAGAAATTATTCAGATTTTGGTTTCTGGCTAACACCTTTAGCATTGACAGAAGACATGTCTAAACACCATCTCACTGTTCCTTTATAAATGAATTTGAACATTTGAAATGATATGTGCAGAAAAAGGAGCAAAAACATCATTCATGAGAGGCTAAAATCAGGAGTCATTTTAATCAAATTAGTAATATAATTGATGCCCATTAACAAAACCTAATGCTGGGTTAATTTCTAAAACAGGTTAGATTCAATATCTCCCACGGACTTAATAAATTAAGAGTTACATCGGTATTTAATTACATTTCAAGAACTAATTCCATAAAGTTAATGAGAAAACCCGTTACTCAAAGCTATTGCTTTAGTCCAGACACTCCACTAAACCAACCATTTCTCTTTGATATTTATTTATTTATTTTTTATCCCCTCGGTCCCATTTATCTCGTTACTAAGACTTACCCATCAGTCTTTGGGCATAAGGTGTGAAAAATCCTATTTTTCCTTTTGTTTACAGAGGAATTCTGGCGCTCCTTGATATTTGGTTAGCATGCTGTGGATGCGCCGTCGCATAGTGATGACGTATGTCAACAACAGAGTGACGTTGCCCCCTACAGCCTGGAGGCGTCGCTGCCGCAAAAATAAAATGAAGTAAAATAAAATAAAATAAAATAAAATAAAATAAAATAAAATAAAATAAAATAAAATAAAATAAAATAAAATAAAATAAAATAAAATAAAAACCTGTTGAGTTCCAATGAAAACTGGCGTTTTATCATATTCTTTTAAAATTTTCTTTCGATGGAGGACACATATAGAGAAAATTAAGAATAAAACTGCAATTTTAAGAAGGAAGATGGGAACTGAATGCTTACTACCTGTCAACAGTCCCACCCACAGCTTTAATTTTTGTGAGTTTTACGATTTAAATCATGAAATATTTTAATAATGACACATTTGGTGTTTCACTGTTAACTGTTATCTTGGCTAGATAAATAAAAATCAAATTTGTTAAATGAAAAACAAAAAAACTGTCATTCTTATTTATGACAAAAACAAAATTAATTTTATTTTTGTATAATCTACTGTATTAACACAGACAAATAATCTGATGGAATGATGAACACAAAGTGTTTGACTAAAATAAACAAATCTATAAGATCATGTTGGTGAAAGATGCTGAGGTTGGAGCTGCAGGAAAGTCCCCCAAAGGAGGAGCAAAGAGGAGCATCATGTAGTGAAGGAGGACACGAGTGTGGTTGGTAAGAACCAGGACGATGCAGAGAAGATTCTATATGACTACAATCTAGATATTAGTATTCATGTGTCCTTTAAAAGTATACATGAAAATGCTTTGTAACATTGTTTTAGCTGGAGTTTTTTTATCTTAAGTAACAAAAACAAAATGTCTTTGACATAACAGCTTCAAAAAGTAAATATTTTTGGTCTTTTAGACGATTTTGTTTTTTGTGTTGTATTAATTTATTAAGGAATTGTTTAAAGTGCTGTGGAAGAAAGGGTTATCTACGGTGGCCCTGAAGTCCAAATCACACCAACAAACCACTCAACGTAAAAACATTAAAGATTTTAACGACAATTACAAAAGTAAAACAAAGAATTAACATTAAATTAGAAATCAAAATGGAATGAAACAAAATAAAAAAAATTGGAGAACAAAAGTAATTTCCAGAAATTCATGCATTTCCTAAACCCCTTTGTCCCTTTCAGGGTCAGGGGGCTGATGGAGCCTAACCTGGACACCCTTTCATCATTCTCTAAATCGCTTTTTTTTTTGGACAATGGTGGGATGTTATCAATAAAAGACAGAAACACTGGTGTTAATGCTAATAAAAAAGTTTAATTTGATTCTGATGACCACTTCTTTTATTTCATGAAGGCTTCAGATGGAGTCAGGAGTAATTCTGACACCCGCACTGCTTCACTCTTCATATGTAAATCATGACCCATACAACAGTAATACAACTGTAAATGACACTGTCATGTAGACTCAGCAACAGAAAAAAAACAAACTTTTAGCACAGGTTACATATATCAGACCATCTGCTCACTGATTTATGATATGTAAGAAAACAACAAATTATAAAATACAATGAAAAACAAACTTTTTTCAAAGCTACCAGTAAGAAATCATTTACAAAATTGTTTTTTTTTTCCTTTTTTCTGTCACATAGTTACTTATGTAGTATCGGTACATTTACAGTAATATTAACCTTTACGTCTTTGACCTGTGATCAGAACATCGACTCCTTTCCTATTCCAAACTAGGTATTTTTTTATTAACTTTTCTCAGCCGCTTTGTGACTGAATAAGGTTTTTCACCGGCCAAGCTGAGGCGCTTACATGGAACACAAGTTGATATATTGTAGGTTTATGGTTAAATTTGTAAAAGGAAAACATTTGGTCCAGTCACAAGGAAAGCGTGCAGTCATTTCAACCTGTCGCTCTTCGTCGCTGCAGCTCGATTATTGCACTTCATCAGGAGGAAGTGAAACAAGCAGCAGAGTGCGCTAAAAATACAGAAGACCGCTACACTTTGAAATGAGGTCAACAACTACAGCATTTCTGCAACATGTTTGAGATAAACTCCGTGGATATTGCTTTGATGTTTGATATGTCGTTCAGTCATCACAAACAATATTTTCATTATGGTATGCAGCAGTCCTGGGATCCGTCTCCGCCTCTGCTTGAGCCCAGACTCCCTAAAGGTCTCTGAACTACAAGCGTCCTCCAGCCCTTGCAGATGCTCCTGCGGCGTCTTCGGCTACGACACGCGCTTCTTGGAGCTGGTTCGGCCCAGGCTGGCAGTACTGGAGCGGCGGGAGAGGATGGGAGTGGCGGCGGTGGTGGGGGAGGCCTCGTTGGAGCATCCGTGCTGGAGCAAAATATCAATGCAGCCTTTGCTCCCTGTTTTCCTGGCGATCATCATGGGCGTCTGGCCTTGGCTGTCTTTTGCTTTCACATCGATTCCGTACTGCAGGGGGGAAGGGACACGAACCAGATATTTAATACCATTTATAGATTGAATATCACCCCTCAGGGGGAGTCATTTGGTATAGAGTGTAGCTCTATATCAGTGGAGAAACTTAACATAATTTTAAAAAATTCTGGTATGTTTAAATAATTGAGAAAAAACACATTGTAAGCAGGTTTAAGAGGTCCAGTTCTCGAAAACAAGGACCAGAACCTGCACCACCGAGTCATGGACAGGCTCAGATGTAATTTGATCCCCTTCTCTAGATCTTAAATCTCGGGGATCCCTCTCCCCTCGTGGTGAGAGTCTTCTTGTATCTTGTAGCCAGAAAGGTGCAACAGCGTCAGATTGAACCATCTGTTGTTGTTTTTAAGCAGAATTAACAATTAAATAATACACAGTTTGAGGCAAATTTGGAATTTGTCACAATCTATACCAACAAGTCTATGGTTTGGTTTTGTTTGGTGCAGTGCGATTCGCGTGTTGCTCCTTTTTCTCACTCCCTTTCGGGGAGACCTCAGGATTCCAGGTGGATTGTCTGTTCTCCTGTTCCTGGCCGTGGACCACGCCTCTGGCAAATGAGGGACACAAATAGGAACATCTGCCGAGGTTTGAGGCAAGAAAACTCACCCAGACAAGAAGCTGGGTCATGACTACGTCTCCCAGCTGACAGGCAGCGTGGAGAGCCGTCCGAGGGAACGAAGACGATCCGGCCGGCTGAGTGTTGATCTGGTCCTTGGTGCTGTGGGCCAGAAGCAGCAGCAGCCTGAGCAGGTCTCTCTCAGTCACTGCAGTCAGCAGCAGCTCCGACATGCTGTCCTCCAGGCTCCCTGAGGGCGACGGAAGAGGCGGCACGAAAGCACGCTGCTCGTACTTAGCTCGAATCCAGGACTCTCGCTCCTCTCTGGTGGAATAAAAACAGTAACTTAAGAATGAGCTTTTGGGGATTTTTTAGTTTTATTTTAATAAATCTTCCAAAAAGTTAAATATATTTTCCTTTTGAATAGCTGGAAAAAAAAATCTGAGAGATTTTATGAAAAAATGTGTAATTCATTGATGTTAATGATCTGCAAGCAGTTTAGGGTACACGAAAACAGCTAAAACATTAACTCTTTATGGGAATAAAAATGACAGTCTGCAAAAAATATATTAAATTCTAATAAAAAATATATTTTTAACGGTAATGACTGGTATTGATCCCTTCCTGTTCATTCTTTGAACTAAAGCTATCCGGTCTCTGAATCTGCCTGATCTTGAACCCACCGTGTTGCGTTCGGTGTGGGTTTGATCCGGCCCAGCGTGCGGCTCTCCCACACGCTGTTGGCCATGTGGTTCCCGATGGCGGCCAGAACCTGCGTGAGCTCTCCGGGCCAGTCGTCCAGGTCCAGCGAGCGAACTCGAGACAGGTGAGTCCCCAGGTTCCGGTGGATCCCTGAGCACTCGATGCAGATCAGGGCGCCCAGGTTGAGACTCGCCCATGTTGGATCTGCAGGAAGAAGACGGGGGTCAGAGGTCACACTCAAAAAGGCCTTCTGGGTGAAGATAGAACAAACTAGCAGCACGTTTAGCGAGGTGCTGCTGTAACTCACTGGGTGCCTCACAGTCCACACACTGATTGTTGCCCTTGGCGTTTCGGATGGCCTGAAGCGCCACGGCTTCACTCTGACTGCTCCTCCGTGCCTGCACATACATGCACATACATGCACATACATGTCATTTATATTCCCATCTGTGCTTCCAGGTTTTGGAGAACATAACAGTCTCACTATAGTAGCACTCTCAGTAAATACTGCATGCTGGATTCTGAAAGTTATCAGCTGTTTCTGAGCGTCCGTCTCATTTTAGAGTTTAAATAGGCTTGTCCATTCACTGAATACATTTTAAACATAAGAAAAACAATGTAAAGATTCACACCAGAGAATTAACTAGACTGTGAAGTACAAAGACGCAGAACTAAATTTAGTGAAATGCTGCCCGATCACATCAGAAACGGTGAAAATCATACAGGATTTAAAAGAGTTTTAAAGCAAAAACAAACCAGTTTAAAATTATCCTTCATGTGTATTTTTAATAGATTTTTGCTTTTAAATGTTTTTTGACATAAATGTTTACATTTTGTGGTTGTGTCCACTCTGAGCTGTTGTATTTTGTGTGAGCTCCATGTCTCTCTCTTTATTTGTTATCGTTTGTTTGCATTGTTTGTATGTTTTTTTTCTCTTTACCTCCCTTCAAACAACACATGTAAATTAGCTTTATATATGGAATATTTAAGTTGTAGTTGTGGTAAAACATTTATTAATATAAAATAGATTAAATTATTATTATTATGATCATAGTAAATTGGGATAACACCAGTAAAAACACAGAGAAGCTTAAATGTTGGTGCAGTACAGTACGAAGGAGACTACATCTTTCTGCCTCATTTCTTTTGGATCATATTTTCATTTCTGAAAAACTTCACTCCAAATAGAACAAAATACTGTTCACAGAAAACATTTCATAGAAGGAACCTTTCATGATTTCCATTCTTTTGTTGGCGAACTTGCTTTTAGATTTCATAATTTTGCACAAAAGATACCATGATAAGATGTCTTTAAAACTTTTAATCTTTTCATTCTCGATCAGATGTGTTCGTCTCCATCAAGAGCTAATTTTTTTTCCTGGATTTGGACGATTACAGATGGAAAGTTCAATCCAATGTTACTCCATATCCAATAATTCCAGTTGATGAAATGATTCAGGACGGATCAGAAAATGGAATTTACTCACTTTTTTGTTTTTAACAAGACAGCAAAATGAAATCTGCTTATAATAAAATGAACACTGCAGAAAAAAATGCTAAATAACATTTGTCTCAAAGTACTTCATGATTACTCTGAGGAAAACAGTTAAAATAAAAAGTAAAAGTTTTCTCCAGATCAATGGATTAATGTTGGTGCAGAACTCAAAAGGAACATATGGTTTTATGTTCTTTTGATGAGAAGTTCCAAAAAGTGATCAATTAGGAAAAGGAGTAAAGAATGAATCCCTTAATTACTAGAATAATACTATTATTAGAATTAGAATAGAACATAATAGAACAGAGATCTTTCATGTCGATTTCTCAATGACAAAACCCAATAGGAGACACAAAGTTCAGCTTTAGACTGACTTACATATTCTATTTGTTATTGTTAATATGATTTTTTTTTCTTTGCATAAATAAAACAAAATGAAAATTACTATGAAATGTGATAATGTTTAGAACTTTTGACAGAAGTTCACACGACTTCCTTTCAAAGTAAAAGACACCTTCTGTACCACGTGTATTTATCTCAATGTAGCAAATGAAGTAACGAGTAGAGTGATGTCAGAAGTGATTTAAAACGAAAAATAATCAACTTCGGTAAACTACGAAGCTGCACTGTTTGATGGATTGCTGAAGCATTATGGGTACTGTAGTCAGGAACCTGGCTGAGTGACACATACGTACTGAGCTGTACGTTCTGCAGCGTATGTAGTCCGAAAAAATACTGTTTTTAAAATGAAAAAGCTTTTTATTTTCTTTAACCGGAGAGTCACATGTGGCTCCGGAGCCTCAGGTTGAGACCTATAGAAATCATGAAGACCTGGTGGTTCAAAAAATATCACAAACCAGATACAGCAAAGATCTGCAGACTTCCTGGAAGCCACAAAAATAACCGAAAATGGTAACCCATATTTGAACTATTAATTACATTTAGAGTAAAAGTGTTGCAACAGCCACTAATGATGCAACAAATCCATTTTTTTTAACAAACAGGCTAAATTTCACAATAGTATCTGACAAAATAAGAGGATAATAATCTGTTGGAGAAATGAAAATAATTTGAAGTAAAGGTGAGTGTCTGACCTTGTTTCTGCCGCTCTCACACGACTGCAGACTCGCCAGGATCTGGCTCTCGATAGCCGACACCCACGAGTCCCGGTCCTCCTGGCTCTGAGCATCAAAGTGCCATTGCTGTCCAGTAAATGAAACTATGATAAAGTCTGCGTTCTCCTCCTCTGCAAGAGATAACACACGAATCCACACTGAGATCTGCTCCTGCATTATCTAGATGAGTGTCAAACACAATGAGGGGACATTAAAAATGAAACAGCATGAAGGTTTTGACAGAAAGGGAAGCAGGAAATGCTGTCGTTTTCACAAATGACCAGCTCGTGCATGGAGTGCAGACGGGAAAGGCCACAGAAAATGAAAACAGCAGACGGGAGATGCAGACTGTCACCCTCGAGTATTACCTGTCTTATTAATGTTTCTCAAGCTACCAAAGCTCTTTAATTTCCACATTTTGCGTTTGGCTGCAGGGCGAGAGAGAAGCACAGGAAAGGAAGGAAGAGGAACAGAGATGTGAACAATAAGCTGTAAAGAGATCTTCAGAGACAGTTTCTCATTACTAGTCGCAGGAGAAAGAAAAGCTGCAAAAGAAAAGGTTGTTTCTGGAAAATAGAGGTGTGAATTAAGCTCTTTGAAAAACAGTTGAACTACAGTGCACTTGGGGTTTGGTTACCTTCGGCTTGCCCTGCAGCCACATCTCCCTTCTGATTCATGCTCTTCTTCCTCCTGTTTTTCTTCCTGTCACTCATTGGAGACGACTGGTTGGGGTCTTTTCCAGCAAAAGGACCAGCTGTCCCTTCTAGACCATCTGACACGCCGACAAAAAGAAAACATGAAAACGCTGCAGACACTCATGGAAGGCTGTCACGAGGGCCGTCTTTACCGATGCTCTGTGCTTTAGTGGACAGTGAGGAGGGGCAGCGCTGAAGTCCTCTCTCACCTCTTTGAGGAGACAAAGCACCAGAGTGGTCATCGACCACGGACAGAGTGGGTGGACACAACTGAGGAACTGTTGACCAGAGGAGGAGAATTTAAATGGACTTGATGTGAATGAAGGCATCATTTCACAAACAATCAGTTTCAGAGTCTCCCTTTCACATTTACTTTACGATGAGGAACACTTTGACTGATGTGTGCAGTATGATACTGTAACCCTTTAACATCTGAGGTGTCACCGGTGACACTTAAACACCAAATCTTAAACGTACTGTAAATATTCAACCGTTAACATGACAATTCCAGCAGATTCTGAAGGAGAAAAAACGATTTTCTCCTTCAGAATCTACCTCACAACCCCAAGCTAACATGATCCGAGCAACAAAAATGGTGAGCAGTGTTGGAGTTATCCAGTTTTAAGCCAGATTCCAAGGAAAATGAAGACGAAGGCTACATGGATCTAGTTCAGGGGTGTCAAACATACGGCCTGCAATGCGCAATCCCGCCACTAGGGGAAGCAAAAGAAACACAAGACTGGCATGACAAGAGATCCAGAAATCAACAGCATATCTTTGCAAGCGCGTGCTACATCTGGATAAGATGCAGTTTAATTTAGTTACATTTTTCATGGATTTGCACATTTACATTTAGGCAAGGTGTTTAATTTTTATTTCCGTAGCCCCCTCTTGAGTTTACCATCTGTATTGGTTCGATGTCAGATGTGAAATATTCAGTCTGTATAAAATTGATTAAACCATTTTTTTTTTTGTAAATGCAATTTATTCGAAATCCATTAGCCTCTGTGAATGGTTTTTTTTTCCAACTGAGAAAAATAACAAAAACAAAGCTACAGATAACAAGTTGACCATAGGTTATTTTGCTATTATGGTACTGACCCAGCCCACTTGAAATCAGACGGGTTGAATGTGACCACTGCTCAAAAATTAGTTGGACACCCCTGGTCTAGTCACTTACAATCACTTACTATCCTTTTTTTAAAACGCTCTTTTTCCATCTGCCCCTGATTTACAATTTAAATATGAAAATGTCTATTCGCACATAGTTTTCAAAAACGTGCGGCGAGTGTTGAACTTTTTTCTTGGTTGCACGGATCCAGAGGAAGGTTTAAGGTTAGGATTAAACAAGCAAATGCTTCCTGAACGCGGCTGTTTCTGAGCGTGACAGCTAATGATACTTTAACTTTAAGGTTAACTTTAAATACGTGGGGCCCAAAACAAAATCCTACCTAAAATAATGCAGCAGCAACCTCATTCTTTAAATATAGACATATATTTTTAGGCTTAAAAAGGAAGTTCTATCTTTAAATATCTTAAGGTATGTCCTCCATTATCAGTAAAACTCCACAAGAACATGTAAAAAACACCAAAAACACATTTTCATTGGATTGGATCTTTAATACTACAGTCACAAATACACCTGGGATGGTGCAATGGGGAGGTATTGCCAGAATCTTCAACGACCGATTCTATTGAAAATAGTCGACGTGGTCATGAATGTAGACGGCGACAGTCAGGTGACCATCAGACGTGAAGAACGGCCCACGTTTTATATAGCGGTGATATAGGCGGCCACTCTTCAGAGACATTTACACATCGTCCAGTCAGAGCTACTGCCAGCCGGTGTTGTGCCAAGATATGCATCCCCTGCCAGAATTTATATCCCCTGTCAAGGCACGACTTCTAGAATGGTTTATTTGCTTCCAAACACATATTTTGTCCCAAAAAAGCGTAAAAAGACAGTGGATGTTTACGATCCAGTTCATTCTTTTGGGAGTTTATTGTCCACATAGTCAACGTAAAACAATGACAGGGGCACAGATTCTGGTAGGGTGGACAGAATTTGTGTCCCGCAATAATTTGCAGTAGAAATAACAACTATTTATTATTTGTCTGAAGTGAAATGCTTTCATAACAAAATAACTTTTCTTATCCTAAATTAGCCAAAGTTTTTTTTTATTTTGCACAAAAAGCTGTTATTGTTTCACGTAGAAAAAATGCAAATATATCATTAAACTTCCAACATCCACATTCTTTTTACGCTTTTTGTGACAAAATATGAGTGTTACAAAACAAATCATACATATCTTGATACGATGCCGGCGATCTGGTCATCTTATTTTGTAATGGCGTCATCAATGAATGTCACTGGACCGCCTGGCAACCTCAAAATGTGCCACTGACCGACGTTGATTTTTAGAGAAAAATTGTCCCGTTATTGTAAAATTTTAACTTTTACCAAAAACCTTGGTGGCGTGTAAAAATGTGACTTCCACCACCCAATTAGAAATACTGCCGGGCGACCGCCTACTGAGTTTGTTGAAGAACTTGCTTTTAGGTCACCATGCAGTGACATTTTGGGATACGTGAACGTAGTCAAAGCAACTATTATTTTACAAACCAATTTTCCTCCAAATGCTATTCATAGTGTAGTTGTAGTGGGGTCGTTCCTGAAATATCGTGCATGTAAATGTGGACACTGATGAGCGCTTCATGCGGAGCAGCAGAAATACCTGTGCTGCTGCTGTCAGCTGCTGTCAGCTCCTTGCTCAGCCCGTTAACTCCAGGCACAGCGCCTGCAGGGACAGGTGAGGGCCCTGCAGGTGCGACCGCTCTCGGAGGACGTTTCCCAGGAACCTTCACTGTCACACGCAGCAAGTCAATTTCTTTTCCGTGAGTATTCTGGGTATAGTCCTGGAAATGGCAGAAAATATGTTTACGGCAGACATTTCTACAGGTATCACTCTCTTTTGTTTTCAAAGTAGAGATTGAGCGGGTGTATTAATAGTGTGCTACAGTAATGTAACCAGGATATTTAGTTAGGAACAGACTTAGCTATATAGGTACTCGTGCATTAGCATCCCACAAAGGACATTAGCATCCTGCTGCTGCATGCAACTGCTAGTTTTTGTTTACTCTGCTATTATTATTGCGGCAACACAATGCAAAAACAATCTTTAGGGAAGATCCTAACCATAACCATAAGCAGCAAAGTGTAAAACACTAATGCACTTCAGCGGGAAGCTAATGCACAAGCACCGCTAACTCTTCATCTTTATAGAAAACTGTTCTTAGGATCCTTTTCAGGTTGTGTTGACAGTCCATGAGTTACTAATGTCTTATGAGTCATTTCATAATTCTGCAGTTGGTTAACCCTTTAACACTGGAGCTCCATTGTTTATGTTCTTTGATTGACTGTATTTTTCACACGATCAACGTGATTCCAGCAGATTCTGAAGGAGAAAAGCGGTGCGAGCCGCACCGCTTTTCTCCTTCAGAATCTGCTGGAATCACGTTGATCGTGTGAACGGTTGAAAAGTTACAATAAGTTAAAGATCTTGTGTCACTGGCGATGCCTCAGGTGTTAAAGTTTTAAAGTATATACACAAAAAGAGCTGTTTCTCTTCCTTTTTTTGGAGATTGGTGCATTATCTTGATCTGTCAGAGCTGGAAATCAGCCCTCAGGTTGTGTTCTAGTTTAGATCTTTAACTTTGAACGTTAAAGTTTTGACTCCTTGAACTTATCAAAACGGGGTACTTTGTCTAAAATTAATTTTTGAGGACAACAAAAAAGAAAGTATTAAGAGAATGAGGCTGTGAATAAGTATTGAATCAGAGTAGGAGGAAATGGGTGGAGGCGACTTATATCACGTAAATGGAATTAAGTCGACAGTAGCAAAAGATTGCTGTCAAGAAAGAATCGCAATCTTTAGATTGGAACACATGGGGAAGCAGTAAAGAAGTGGATTTTGATATAAAATTTTTTTTTTTTAGCAGATTTGGTGCCGATACTCAGTTTGAGGAATTTAAAAGTCAACCAGGATCTGACCAAACGGGAGAAGGTTAATGATAAAAAGAAGAGGACATAAGACAGAGCCTTGAGGGACACCTGATGTGATGGAGGAGAACTGAGACCAGAAGAATTTGAACTAAATGAATTAAATAAAACTAATTTCTTTGCAATTTTGTCCTCCATCAACCACCTTCTATAAAAAAGGTCATATTAACAGTCCAAATACTTTATCCTAAAATCTTTCTTTCAAAAAAATAACTAATTTTTTGGCTTGGAATGTAAAACACTTTCAGTGTAGATTTGGTGCCAGCACTAAATGAGTTCACTGTCATTGTTATTCAGCTTGAGGAATTTACAAGTAGACCAGGATCTGATAAAAAGAAGAGGACATAAGACAGAGCCTTGAGGGACACCTGGTGTGAAGGAGGAGAACTGAGACCAGAAGAATTTGAACTGAATGAATTAAATAAAACCAATTAGGTTTCTATTCTTTCCACTTTGGTCCTCCATCAATCACCTTCTATTAAAAAAAAAAGATTATATAAACAGTGCTGTATCCTAAAATATTTTTTTAATAACTCAACTATTATTTGATGACTCACTATAAACTTCTGATTTTGGCTTAGAATGTAAAACACTTTCAATGAAAAGTACATTTGAAGGAATAAATGATGAGTTTCTGAAGTGACTCTGCTGTTCTCATGTTCACATGCTGTGTTTCAGGAGAAAGAAAGCTTTGATCCACCTGAGGGTGGAGCTGAGAGGCTGGCTTGACTCCAAAAACCAGCTGCTGCAAACGTGATTACATCACATTGTAAGCTGGGATGCATTCCGATTTAGTGTTTTGTATTAGTAATGCCATACCTTGTATTTATACATCAAAAACATAAAAAGAAATAGCGTAAACCTTAAAGAAATTCATGTTTTCCATCTTGAACGGCATTTTTGCCGTGTCAGTTATAATTGATTTAGATTAAAAACTCATCTGCTGTTCATAGAGGCGTAATATTGAAAATGTTTATTTTAGTCTTGCCAAGCTTCTTAAGATTTCAGCCAGAGACAACAAATCAGAATGCCTCCTTTGAGATGGTGTTTAATTTGGAGATCTGCAGATAATGTCCCCCCGCTGAACACTATCTTTCCGGCTTGCTGATGCTTTGCTGGGTTTTACGGCTGTATCGATCGGCGTGGGCTGTTCTCTTACATTGGAGCTGGAGTGATAGGACAGCGTGCCGTTGTTGGACAGGGTAACGTATTTCTTCTTCCACTCTTTATTCAGAGAGCTACCACTTCTCTTCCAGAGGATGCCCTGTTGAAGACAAGGAGGGTTCAGCGCACAACGATCTGACTAAATTTAGAGGGAACAGTTTTGCTTCAAAGTGCTGCAGCGTATCAAAGCGTGAGACCAGAATGGCAAAAACACTTTTATAAATAGAACAATTCAGAGGGAGGAGAAAAAGTTGCCTCTTATATAATAAGACAGCTTCTTTCTGAAGACTGAAGCAGATTTACACCCGTTTTACACAAAAGAGACACAAACCTGTTTGATTGGAACACCTCGCGCACTGCTCTGGTCCCCTTTAGCATCACCCGTTTTTTTATCCGGGTCTCCTTTCTGAAACATACAGCAGAACCGTGTTTACAGACATCCTACAGGAAGACTGGGCTGAACGGATGAGATGTGAGTGGAATGAGGGGAGGCTAAAAGGTGTGAGACACCAACAGCTGTCGGCGACTGACCTTAAAGAGGGACGGCCTTCTAGGGATGCCTCTCAGCGAACGAGAGTTGACACTACCTCCACCGTCTACCTGAGAGACCCGCAGCTCCCTGTGACTCACCACGGGGGTGGAGGGGAGGGAGCAGGCGTAGCCACTGCCGAGGCCATTACTGGCCTGAGAGGAGCAGGAGGAGGTGACCATGCGGGTGGGGGAATGGGAATGGAGGCGAGAGGGAGGAAATGCAGAGTGAGGATGAGTTGAAAAATGAAACAGACTCTCTAGAAGTGAGTGAGCATAAGATATTCATGATGATACATGAGGATGATTTGAAGGATTTTTTTTAATGAAGTGCAAAACGGCAAATCAAATTTTTATGACTTTTTTTCCGTTTTTTGAATTGGTACATTACATACATGCATACATTGAATTGAGTTTTTTTTTTTAAACAATCACGTGGATGGTTAGACCAGAGACTTCTCATAGGAACAGTGCCCAAACCATCATAGTGACTTTGTATTTTGGTTATAATCCATTCTGGGGATATATTTTCTTTGCATTAGCTTCGGATATAGAGAAAAATCCGATTCATGAGACCATGTCACCTTGATTTCTAGTGGTCTGATACTGAAAATGTAAGGAGTTGGAATTAGAGCTAGTCTGACACTATACAATCTAAAACTGAGCATCTGCTGTTTACTGTGTTCAAATACCTTTCTGCATTCTGATACCTTGCTGTGTACCAATACTTTACTGTGTTCTGATACCTTTCTGTGTTTCGATACCTTTCTGTGTTCTAATACTTTACTGTGTTCCAATATTTTTCTGTGTTATGATACCGTACTGAGTTCCGATCCTTTACTGTGTACCAATACTTTACTGTGTTCCGATACCTTTCTGTGTTCCGATACCTTTCTGTGTTTCAATATCTGTGTTCCGAT
>NC_050518.1:22570649-22596683 GCF_002922805.2 Oryzias melastigma | reverse complement strand
AGAGTGTTCCAATACTTTTCTGCGTTCTGATACCTTTCTGTGCGCCGATATTTTTCTGTGTTTCGAAACCTTACTGAGTTCCAATATTTATCAATGTTCCGATTCCTTTTCTGCGCTCCGATGACTTTCTGTGTTCCGATATTTATCAGTGTTTTGATACCTTTCTGTGTTCTGATACCTTTCCGCCGCTCCGATAACTTTCTGTGTTCTGATATTTTTCTGTGTTTCAATACCTTACTGAGTTCCGATCCTTTACTGTGTACCAATACTTTACTGTGTTCCGATACTTTACTGTGTTCCGATACCTTTCTGTGTTTCGATATTTATTAGTGTTTCAATACCTTTCTGTGTTCCGATACCTTTTGCATTCCAATACCTTTCCTGTGCTCCGATGACTTTCTGTGTTCCGATGCCTATTTTAACAAATTTTCTTATAACATAAAATGTGCTTTTGGTTCCAAAATGATCTACAGGTCAACCATCATCATCAGAAGAAGAGGTATGTACTTTCAAAACGCTTTACTACCTTCTTAGAACAAAGACTCCACATAATGTAGATATTTGTCTTCCCCTCAGTAAAGCTGAGGACATGCTACCTGTCCAGGGAGTGAAGCCGATCCCGGTGTGGAGCCTCCTGAGTGGCTGGGTGAATTGGGCAGAGACTTGCATGCCTGCAGCGCCGCCTGCTTCTTCTGGGCCACAATCTTCTGAGCAGCTGGAAACACACAGCAGCCGTTTCACTCTTCACTCTATAATCCTGGGCCTTTGTGGGGGACATCAGGGGAAGAAACTCACCCTCCGAAAACACTCTGTCAACATTGAAACCGTAAGTAGCGCAGGTCTCGTAAAACAGCGAGTGGCGCACGTCGATGCAGAGCTGCCGGGCTCTCTGATCTTCAATCACCCGAGGGTTGGTGCTGCTTATTTTGTCTGAGCAAATCAGAAGGATCGTGGAAAGGAAACAGTAGATGAAGCAGGCAAACAATACTGCATAACCAACCATGACTAGTTCTGTCCAGTCGTCACTTTGGTACCAATCCACTGGACAAGCCCTGTCCACATGCATGTTACCCAGCATGCTTTTGTCAAAGCACATTAGCTGGATACCAAGTTGATTGAACCTTGACTAAAATAAAGCTATTCGGCCCTCACATCAATCATTAGACCGAATCGGCTAAATTTAGATTGTGAACAGTCACATCTACTGTTATATCAGCTCAAAAGCTTCATAACTTATAGCTTTACAGCAGTCAGAGGTCCTTAAGCGTGCAGATCTGCTCTTGATTCTGGTGTTTCAGGACCCACCATCAGGATGTAAAACATAGTCATCATCTCAATCATTTCTTGCAAAAATACAACACAATTATTCAGTTTTTGCCTCAATGGCCTTTGACAGAATTACCTAGATGGAGAAGTACTCAACTTCTTATGCTACACTGGCTTTGGCAATGCGCCTTTAAGCAACCAGTACCAATGAAAGGTCTATGTAAATGCACATAAATTCTGTACGTACAAAAATCTTTGCATTCCTGTGTCGCTATACGTTTTTAAGTTAGTTTTCAAGCTCTACGTACAAAACGTGCATCCTTTGAACACGTTAAAAATAAACCAGTAAAACTTTGACCAGTCAGTGAATCAGATTTGGTAATGACTGAATAGCATCTCTTTTATTTCACAGAAGTGCCAATCATTTGTCCCAGTTGGAGAAAATAATTATTGGAGAAATTAATAATTGCGGAGTCTGTCATCCATCGAAATAGAACTGTAAAAGAAAAAGCCTGGGAGAATTTGCAGATTCAGCTGTGACTACAAGCGCTTGTATTGGGTAGTAACAGTCCAGTGTGAACAACACCATATGCTAAATGTGCATTCAAGAACCCGGATCGCATGTGCTCATAGCATCACAACTTCCTGGATAATTTCCAACTTGTTTTAAAATATTTGCAGGAGTTAATATAATGTTTTGGAAATGCAAATGTGGAGCGTTCAGGTGAGTGGGAATTAAATTAAGCTTATATTTAAAGGGTAACCAAACCCTAAATCAACTTTTTTGTCTGTTGACCTTTATAAATGGGGCTTCAAAATTAAAATAAACTTGTTTAATTCTTGAAAATATAGTCAAAAACCGTCTGTGTGCTGCACCCTACAAGTTGAAACGAGGTATTACAGTTGAATTTTGTGATTGGCCAAACCATTTAAATCCAACGTCATTTCAGAAGTCCCACATCATGATCTGCAGCTGCAGCAATGATGACTGTCCTGTTCCTCTCTGACTGGATTTTAACATTTCAGATGTGGGTGGAGTCAGCCTCCAACTTCCCTGTTTGGTTACCCTTTAAGACGTATCTACTATACAAGTAGAAATGGATGCCAACTGGCATATTTAGTGTTTCTTTCAGTCTCAGGATGAGTCCATGGATAAGTTCTCTAACCTTGGGTGCCCACGACGATGACTGGGATGTCTGAGCGGTGAGCACTGAGCTGGCTGTAGAGCTGGTAGAGCTCCTGGAAACTGGCCTCATTCTCCAGACTGAAGACCAGGATCACCGCATCAACCCAGCTGCTGAACTGGAAAAACAAACAGACGAGGTGGGGGGATGTTAGATACAACTGATGAGGTCTCAGTTTGCATGTTTTCCTGTCTCACACACAAACACACAAAGAAGCACCTGTCCATCAGGTGGCCCGGCTTCCTCCCGGATCAGTAACAAATGACTCTGCCCATCCACCGACACCTCCTTCTTATACCTCCCACCTGTAGAGGATGATGACGGACAAGTAATCCAACCACGTGACAGACATCAGGCTGCAGCGTAAAAATACTCTTTTGAAAAGCTTCCGTTTGCATTTCTCACCATCAGGCTTCTCGACTGCAGCATACACGCCTGTGACGTACTTGTTAACCAGCGCTGTTTTGCCACTTTTCAGACTTCCTAGAATACCCTGAGAGGAGGAAGCATACATGCATTTATGCAGGGCCAGTCATCGCACAAAATACACAGTACATGCCATCAAATATGACTACCAGACCCAATAAAATTTTGACACCACAGCCTCCAGTTCTCGTTAGACAGAAAGTTCCTACAACAAGAAGATTTTGATGAAAGATGTTTTTCAGTGGAGCTAATGCTCCAGAGTTTCATCTTTCAGGCTCTGAGCAGACCACAATTATCAGAAAATAATTATAATTATCCCTCCCTCAGGTATACAACTTATTACATTATTTATTTCCACACTTGAACATTTCAAAAATGACCTGCACTTCCTCCTAAAGCCACTGGGATCACAATATTGCATTGCTTTGCCGGATCATGTTTCATACTTACAGATAAAACCACTTAGATTTGCGTTTGACGTGCAGCATTAAACCAGGCCCTTTAACTGTTGGGCCAGGTCCAGAACCAGATCACAATGAATGTTTTTTTATGGTTCTCACTTATACAGGGTCCCTACATTCTGGATTAGCAGTTTTTCTTTTTTGAGTCATACACACAATGCATAAAAAACCCTTAGGCTTAAAATGTGAATCCACACATTTTTTTTATGTTTTTAGGATAGAAATACTTGATGACATGACAGTACAAAGGACAATTAGACTATTTATTGGATTAAAAAAGTATTTTATAAACAACTATTATTTCCTTTTATCATTTTCAAAATTCAAATTCCTAAATTTGTCATAAAACGCCTTCATTTCAAAAATTGTCCATTTTATTCAAATATATGACTGCTGACCCACTCACCAGTCTCAGCTCTGGAATGGTCCTGCTCAGGGTCCACTCCTGACTGTTGGCAATATTAACTGCAGAAAAGGACAGAACAAATCATCAGAGAGAAACTCGTGACTTCGATTTTGAGCAGCAGAGATGGAGGCTGACTTGAACGCCTGTAGGGAACAGCTATAAATCACACATGCTGCCTGACTGGCTGCACAAGCCGCTTTGCAGGTGATGATAATGAAAATAACCTTTCAGTTTCAGCGGGGCATCCTGCTCTTTGCCCACTAGTGGATGTCTATTGAGTTACTGAGGCCTTTACTTGAGGGTTTGACTCAGACGTGACCATTAGATGTGGACTCTTCAGAAAATCTCAACACTATCTCTGTTCTGTCCTGAAACACATTAGGGGTAATTGGTTAATTGGATTATTGACTAATGTGAGAAGTAAACGGACGTGTAGTCAATGAAGTGTGGATGCGTTTACAACAAACATCTAAAGGAGGAAAAATGTCAATGCATCATTACCTTTAACATACAAAGAGTTTAGAGTACTGCTGTACTTTTAAATGGCAATTAGAACTAAAATTATGGTGTTCCCTGTGATAATGTGAGTGCTGTATCCTGAATGTGGCTGCTGAAGATGCTGAAACTATAGCTAGCAAAAAATGCTGAAACTAATAGATGAAAATGCTGAAGCTGAAAGTTTCCTAAAATATTAGTTAATGGCCAAATTTAAAAAAAAAAAAAAAAAACAGGGAAAAAGTCAAATTTTGCCAAAGCAGCTAGCACAATGCTAAAATATTAGCTAAACTTTAAATTAGCTTAAAATCAGGAAAAATGTCTAAATTAACCAAAAACAACTAACATAATGCTGAAATACTGTCAAAATGCCAAATTTGCTACAAAAAAAGTGGGTAAATGTCTAATTTTTCTAAAACAGCTTGCATGATGACAAAGCTCTGTTGACTGGGTGTAGAACTGGCACGAAAGAGGCCTTCCCTGGTGGGTGCAATGAGCTGGATCCAGTGTGAGTCCTCACGTAAGACCCTTCATGCTACTGCCTAACTATGCAGCTACAGGTGAATTTAAATCTGGATCTCTCTGTGTCGGTCCCCAACCCAGATAAAATACAAGCTTGTGTCAGGAAGGGGATCCGGTGTAAAACTTGTGGATCAGTGAAAGCTGATCTGCTGTGGTGATCCCTGATGGGATGTTCAGACAACAATGCTCTGGATCCTCTAAAGTCCTCCTCTGATGAAAATCCTATTTTATGAGAATTTAACATGTATGTGTGGCATTTTTCTTATAAAAGAACAAATTTTGTTTTTGCGTTTCTGAGTATTTCTCCTTTTAAATTGCTGTCAGTCAAACAGTGACAAAAATGCTCTGTTTGAATTAATGATGCGTTTTGATATCAAAACAACAAGAAGAGCGCATGTCCAAGCTCCCTGATCAGCTCCTACCACCAAGGCTGCAATTCAATGAAAGGCCAAAGTGTTCAGCGGTATCAAAAGAATAAACGTTCTAACAAGTAAGCAGCTTGACCTTTTTTCTGTTTGACAACACCACGAGATATATTCAAATTTCTTGCCATGGAACTAGCGCTCATCTATTAGAGCTGATGTGGCGTCTTGTTCAAGGCAAGCTCCTCACACGTCGGAACGGTTACAGAGGAAGGGATTTTGGGAAATCTTGGTTGAAGATTTTTACAGAGGAGCTGTGGATCCAACATACATGACACCCTGTGTGTGGCTGTGGGACCTCTTGTGGCGTCTGCTGTGAGGGCCTTAAAGCAGCCAGTTCCTACCACAAGGCGCATTTAAGTTGAAAAAAATGTTTTCGAAGTGAAAGTGAAACTCTTCGCTTTCCTCGTCCGAGCTGGCATCCAGCTAAATAACGTACGGCTGGACATTACTCATACTGCTTGACATTTTTTCGCATCAGCGGTGAAGATTTTCACTAGTGAGACACAGAGATATTATAATCAAATGGGGGAGGGGTCAAGGGTGGAGCTACTCAGCGCTAATTGCCACGCCCACCCAGAGGAGATTTTGGAAACAGAGGCTTTAACATGAAATCTGCATGAAAAATGGCTTTTTAAGACCTTAAGGTTGTGAGAGTTTGGTTAAGAACTTCATAATTATTATTAAAAGACTACTGGGAACGTTTTCTAAAAAAAAAAAAACCAATTGTCTCAGGGGGCTTTAATGTTCGGGCCCCTGGACCTCTGCCAGGGTAGTCTGTGGGGTAGATCTGTGCCAGGATATATCACAAAACTGTAGTTTTTTGTTTTTTTAATCATTTAGATTGATAACTATGAAGAATATTTAATTACAAAAAAATATCCAGTCTGCGTCATCCTTCTTCAAAGTGACTCATTGCATTTACTCGTTATATTTCCAATTTAGCATGTTTGGGGTTCATGAACGCATAAAAACAAATAATTTTTTCCTCCTGTTTGACCTTTTCTTCATGAAAAATGATCATGAACATTTCCAAAGGCCACTGACATTTTATACAGATATACCACACTAAAAAAAAGAGTATATACTTCTGAAGGGAGGTTGTGTGAGGTCCAAGCTATGCTTACAGGAGTATAAAATGTGGAATTTATTAAAAAACTATTATAGGTTGGTTTAAAATAAAATGCAAAACAGTGTCAGAAGGGATGATCTGATATCATAATCTGAAGAGTTTTAGATTTGAAGGATAAATATCATATTTTTATATGCAGACTTGAACACATATTCCTATTAAACAGGTTTTAATGGAAGTCCATCATCTGTAGACCTCATATCCTGTTGGAGCTGCTGTCGACCACTGGGGAATAGAAATCTGCCTAACAACTGGCTAAAAAGAGGGGTACAGTGTGAACAGGTTTCCAGCCAGACACACGGTGAGACGGTCAACGTGTTCATCCACCTGCAGCTCAGATCATTTCACCAGAAATCCTAACAGCTGTTTGGAGTAATGCGACAAATCAGGAGGTCACAGGAAAAACCCTTCCCAGAGCAATGACTGAAAAGAAGTGTGTTTTCATTATGAGATCCTAGATACTGTTTATCTTGCAAAAAATATTAATTGATGCAATATTTATTTTGCAAATAGCCCACAAAGCCCCTGGAGAGCAGCTTCGCATGAAGTGGAAAATATGCACAAAAGCTCTTATTGTTGTCTGACACAGCTTACCGGTGCACCAGAAGTTGCACATTTTGCATGATTTTTTTTACATCTTAGCTTATTTTGGGTAAATATAAAAAATCACATAATTAGAAAATGTAAAAATTACCTTGATTTGTTACGTAACTCATGTATGATTGATTCTTCTGTGGAGTAATTCTCCAGTCAATCAAATCAATTCTGACACTGTGAGGGTATGGAGTCTGCAGCTGAGCTCGCCACCCTCCATGCAAACACTGTTGTTAGGCAAAAATATTAACATATCAGAAATATTTGATGTGATCCCCCCCACACACACACACACACCTACACACAGACATCCAGCTGATGAATGCTACCAGGTTATAAATAGCACAAAATGGAGACTAAAGATGATGCTTGCTTAATAAAACAAGGCAGCAGACAAATAAAAAAAAGACAAGCCTTACATAAGAATTTTAAAGATAGAGACAAAAAAAGGTGTTTTATGGATTTAGCTAATGTAGAAATTGAACTCCAATAAGGCACAAATTAAAGTAACAAAAATTGGGTGTAGGGAAAATGGATTCAGCAATATATCGCAATATTTCATTTGGCGATACTTGTACCAAATGCTGACAAGAAGATATTTTATTATTATTCATGAGCATCCTTTTTCGTCTATCTTTTGTTTTCCACCCTCAACCACTAGTTGGCAGCACAGCACACTGAGCCTCTTGGAGCAGCTCACCAAAACAACAAGATCTCGTGAGAATCAGCTTGTGTTAAATGCTCAGTCAGCCTTGTGGCTTTTGTTGCTATGAGAGATGTACTACTTAGTTTTTTCTTTTTAAAGAAATAGTAAAAAAAATTGTTCCGGCACAGTCTTGGGATATATCGCAACATGTATCGTATTGTAAGACTCTTTCTAATACACACCCCGACTGTTAAATCATTTGTAATTTTGGTTCATTTTCCTGTTAAATTTCATTTTGGGACAAAACATATTCTAATATAATTTACAAATGATAGTTATATTGATTCTATAAATCAGTGAAGTACTGTACCTTTACAATATTACGATATAAAACACTTTCTTCTCATTATTGAAAGACACCTTAGTATTCTACTGTAAAGGTGGGGCCAAAAATCCCACAGAATGTGTCTGGACTTCACGTAAAGGGAGATTTCCTCACCCGTTTCTCTTTTCTAGAATACAAGCACTAGAGCAGACAATGACTGCTGCGGTTCCAGCTGTCCTAAACCGAAAAAGTGTCCTTCAGAAGCTAATGATCATTAAACTCACGCCTGAGCTCCCATCTGAGGCGCTGCTGACAAACAAATGCAGGGTGTAATGATTTGCTTTAGCTGGGAGAAAAGAGGGCTTACACACTTGCTGCCCCAGCAGACTCCTGCCTCCAGCACACAAACACACACACAGACTTTGCCTATGTGACTGAGTGCTCTTTTTATGGGCTGCTGCTGGTGCCAAAAGTGATCAGACAGTGTGCTCTTTCTGCTGCATCGGGGCACAGCTTCCCACGGAAAGCCAATTATCTACATTCTTGGCGCTAACTGATCACAAGCAGCCCTTTACCCACCCCAATGACCTTTATCTGACTCCGTATTTTTAACTCGACACGAGATTCTTTTATAAAATTTTGTCCTGTCAGTCATGAGCCGGTGCACTGTCTCGCACGCACGTTCACCTCCTCCACCCTCAGTTTCATCAGGGTCTGCCTCTGTTACAGCGGCAGAAGCAGCAGTCCTGACGGTTGCCATGGCAACACTTCCTCCTGCCCCAAGTATGTGTGCAAAATGTGCGTGCGGGAGCTCTGTCGGCAAGGCTGGTCTCACTACTTGAGCGAATCCAAAGAGTGCATATGTAACATTGTGAATATACAATGAGCTAATGAATTCAGAACGCAGGACAAGCTCAGTGTGGCTCTCAGCACATGTTTGTAAAAGGAAGCGTGCCGTTCCAGACTGCAGTCCTGCTAAAATACCCCAAACAGCAATTAAAAAAAGGCAACCATTACATTTCAGAATGCCACATGAGCGCTTGAATTTAAACAAAAACCAAAAGAAATAAAGAAGGGGGAGTGAAAGCTGGAGATTAGTGGGTGTGGAATATCAAAGACAGGATTAGAAATGTTCTAGATTGCCTGTGAATCCTCACTTTCTGTTCCGGTGTGGGCGATCTGATGTCGTTTCTCTTCCAGCATTCCAAAATCAGCTGGAGAGGTGCAATCTGTGATTGTGCCACCAGCTCGTCGGCCCTCTGGCATCACCATTGTGAGATGTAAACCTATGCTGTGAGTGCTGGTGAAGTGTGCCAGTGTGTGTGGAGTGAGTGTTGGTTTAGGAGGGTGCAGATAACCCCTCCAGCGGTGTGAAATCGGCCCACGCTCTGAGGGGAATTAGATTAAAGCTGTCCAGGATGATGCTTGTGTCAATTTTTGCACCAAAGCTGTGCCACCAGTTCCAGTCGCACATGGCATTAAGAAAATGTTCCTGAAACACGTGACGGGCCGAACATTCTTTGTGGGTTTGGTTGGAAACCCCACCCAACTCCAGCCCAACTCTTTGTAAAAGGATGCCGCTGCACAAAGGAGGCTAAACCTCTGATAAGCATTAGGTAATTGCAGACTAGAGTTCCTCTGATGGTGGTTTGTTGTCGTGGAGTGAAGAGGGAACAGTGGGGTGTGTTCATGACCACCTACCTTCCTCTTCGCTGGAGTCTCTTTGGATGTAAACAGGGGGTGCTGTGGAGGTCGGGCCTGCTGACACTGAACTGCTCTTTGTGAAAATACCACTGATGAACTTGAGCATCTTCCTGTCTTTAGCGGCGCCTCGTTGGCCCTGCTGGGTCTGCTGGCCGTCTCTGGCCAGCCCCAGGTCTTCAGAGAGGCTGTTCAGGTCACTGTTGTCCAGCGTGCGGCTTTTCCCCTTCCGTGCTGGCTTGGAAGTCTGTGTAGCGGGTGCAGGTAGGGAGCTTGACCCCGTCTTCAGTCTGTCCTTCCTGGGCATGTCTCTCATCACTGCCGCGATTACGCTTTCAGTTTCCAGACCGATTTGACTTTCATCCTGAAGGTTCCTCCAGACTTCAGGCCGGCTGGCCTCTGCCCAGGAGGCCCTGCAGGGGCCCGGCGAACGCATGGTGATGCGGCAGTCCTTTCGATCAAGGCTCTGGGCTGAGGTAGGGCTACGCTCCCGACCGTCTCTGGAGTCGCGACCTCGGGTGGCCACGCTGCTATGAGACTTCAGCAGACTGACGGGCCGCTGTCCTGCCGGGCGGATCGGGAGGCTTGTCCGAGTCGGGGTTCGACTGGGTTCGAGCATCTCTGCTGGCGGTGTTGTGGTCAGCGTTGGAACCGTCTTTTCAACCATGTTTGGAGACTTCTGAAGGGACGTTCTCTCAGCAGGTAGGGGGATTGACAGGTTGAGTGGTGGCTTTTCACACCCCCTAGTTGTGGCATCAACATTAGGGATGGGTTTTCTTTCTTTACTCTTGAGTTCATCTGTGCCACTTTTCATGACAACATCTTGAGCTCTTTGAGCTGGATCACTCTGTGCCTTTTCTTCAATCTCCACTTTTGCTTGCATCTCTTCCTCCGTCCATCTTCCTTGCCCAGTTTCCACTTCCTTCCCTTGGGTGCTGCTCCTGGCCTCCCCTCCATTCTCTTCCACAGCCTCTACCTTCACCAAGGTGAGGGAAATGAGGTAGGTGGTGCGTTGTTGCAGGGTGCCGCCGTCACTCATGTGGCCAAGTTTTAGAGGAGACGCAGTTGACGAATGGAATCCTACGGAGAAGACTGAACTGCTGACTGTTTGTCAGTTTGTCGGGGCGTCAAACAGTCCGATGGCACAAAGGTGGTCAAAAACTTGCACTGAGGGAGGCAAAGTTTTCCCTTGGAAGACTCAACAGCATGAGAGCTGTTGGTTTTATCCATTCCCCAACTTACTTTCTTAGTTATAGTTGCAGATTTTTTTTTGCTTGCTGATTTCTATTTCCCTGGGATTCGAAAATAACAAATGTTCTCCTCCTGACAACCTTGAAAGCTCTGCCAATGAAAAGCAGCTCTTTTGTTCCCATAAAACACAAAAACACCCAGTTGGCTTCTTTCACTGCATATTCATGGAGCTATTGATGCAAAGAAACCTTCATATTGTCCTTTATTGTCTGATGACTCATTCCTTTGGCTATAGTTTTTTACCTGACCTTGTTGTTAGATGGTGTATCCCCATCTTACGTGTTGCTTAGTCCGTCCTGGCAGCAGAAATCGTTGTTCAGAGCAGAGAAGAGAGTGGCTGTAAAGGGAAAGGTTGAGTCTTTAAAAATTCAGTAATGTCACCCTAAAAGAGCACGGCCCAGAGGTGAAGGCAGTCCAGTCCAGATCATTGTCTCACATGTGAGCTGACAGCAGCATCCGTGCAGAGAGCGCAGCAGCAGGAAGCCAGGCGGGCAGCCTCACTGAGGAGGGCTGCAGTGGATCAGGAGGAAAAGCCAACGGAGGTCCAGGTGGATGTCTGGAGATGCATGAACTAGTGGGGATGCATCCTGCCATCACGCCCCTCTCCTCGTCTCGTGGACCCCGTGTGTCCTCTGAGTGCATCAGGCGCTGACAACCCAGAGGAGGCGCTGAGGCGAGTCACCTCTCCAGCAGCTCCACGACCGCCTCCGACAGACACGCCGTCACACAGGTTCAAACAGTCCAGCACACATTACACTCTCACACATGCTTCTCTCCCTCTCCCTGCGCTTTTCCGTTCTCACAAACACAGGAATCTCCAATGCCCCTCCCTCGGCATGCCCCTCCTTGAACCAATATGCAATCCATACAATGCAGAAAGATTCTGCTTCTCCTCTTTCCTCATTTTCCCTCTCTCTCCCTGTTCCTCCTGCTGCTCCCCTCGGTTTTTTATTGCTCATCCCGTCTCCATCCCCTCCCCTCCATCTTTTTTCTCTTTTTCAGAGGAGGAGGGGAATGGCGGGTAACGGCTGGAGGTAAGGCGGCAGGGTACACAGGAGCTGGACCTGCTAAACTAAATGAAGCGGGAAAAAATGAAGGCAGGGATGAGGATCTGTCAGGAATGACAAACAGGGAAAAATAGAGCAACATTTGTGGTGGGAAAAAAGAAAGATGCTGTGTTTTCAGTGTCTAATTTATGCAGCTGCCATCATTCATCTGTCTTCAGCTGCCCATTTGTGTGAATAAGAGTGTGTGTTCATGCGGGTGTGTGGCTCCTCCTCAGTAGGAGGTTTGGCTTGTTTGTTGCTAAGGTGTTACAATCTTCCTGGCTCCGGTGGCACCATCATCTCATCCAAGTCCTTCCTCCTCCTCCTCCTATTGGTACATTCTGCATTGTAATCTCTTCCAGTATATCAAAATGATGTCTGCGTGCGGGTGGTGTGTGTGAGCGTAGCAATTTCCTCTGACTTCATTGATCTGTCGGCGTTCTTCAGTGTTCTTCAGCGGAAGTGGAAAAGCTTTGATTTCACTTCATGAAGTAGACAAAAGTGTGGGAAGATGACAACATGTTTTCCATTGGAATTCAGATCACATAGTGTCAGTTGATAAAAATTTAAACACGTGTTCATTGGGTTTGCATTTTTCACACTCTGATTTAAAATATTTAACTGTGTGCTTTCATTTGAGTAAATCCATGAATGGAAACTGTAAAAAAAAGGTTTCAAATAAAATATTCAGGTGAAAATCTTGATCAAAAAGTTAAATTAAGAAGTAAATCACTATTCAAACATGGACCCACTCCAATGCAAAGTGTGTTTTTGGCGTTTTTAAAGCCTTTTTCTGATAACAGAGGACATATATATAAAGAAAATTAAGATTAAAAATTTATTTTTTCATATTTCTTTATTCAAATCGTTGTAAATCAGGAGCAGATGAAATAAATAAAAATACAGTTTAAAAAGCCTGTGGCAGGGATTTACAAGCTCCACTCCATTCTGATGCATCCACTTGCAGACGTCGTCATTGTCCTCGTTTCAAAACGGTATAACTGGATAGCACTGATATCGCTTGCCGTTTTCGTTGCACGGGGAAAATTAGGTTGGTGTGTGAGGGGCTGTAAGCTAGCAGAAGAGAGTGTAAACAGAGGGATGTTGGGAAGTAGGGGGCTGGGGTTGCTCTGTGTCAAGGTTCCGCCCACAACTCAGAAGTGAATTTCTAATAAATACTACCGCTCTCGAGAAACTATGGCCCAATCCGAATTCTTCCCCTCTCCCTTCCCCTTCATTTGGCCCTCCAAACGTAGGGTTGAGAAAAAATAGTGTCTGATATTTTGGACGTTACTTTCGTCGATGATGTCACCAATAATCGCCGGTCCGCTAGCTTTAGCGCGGAGCTTCCACCACTTGAATATTCATAACAACAGAGGTTTTATACGTTTAAAAAGGTCATGCTACAACAAAAGTCATTACTTAGATTTAAATGTAAATGTCTGTGGTTCAGAGCTCAATCACATGAAAGACAAGAGCTTCTCAGTGTGACGCAGTTTAGCTTTGCTATCCCTCCGTTTGGAGGGTCAGATTTTAAAAAAACATTTCCTGGACACACTAGCACTTAAACTCCTGCATTGAATGAAGGGGAAGGGAGAAGGGAAGAATTTGGATTGGGCCGATGTCTTAGAAAATGAGTGGGGCCAGGAATTGTAAAAAAAAAAAAAAAAAAGAAGAAAAATAAACATGGGAAAAAATGAATCCCAAATATTGTTTTTTTTTTTTTTTTAGTTACAGTATTTCCAATCACTTATCTGTGAATACTCACAATATTAAATCACACACAAAAGTGTACATTTAAAAGGTTTTTTTATTAAGTAAAGACAAAAAATAAATCAGATTAATCACACTTTTGCGTTGTGATTAATCACAACTAATCACCATGTTTTACAAAGTAAATTTTACATGAAGATATGCAGCTTTTGAATGAAAACAAGGAGAAAATTTTCCTTAATTTTTATTTTTAATGATTTTTTTCATTTACCAAGTGTTACCTCAGATATATAATTTGTGAGAACAAAACACATCAGCAGCAAAACAAGCAGAACTCTAAACACTTTTATGTCTGCAGTATTACTCCAACAAAACAGAAATGCTGACAAACAGCCATAAGAAACAAGTCTGCACACCTAAAGTAAAAAAAAAGAAAAAAGTTCTGGTCACTGCTCTGTATCATTACGCAGGCTGCTCTAAAACGTTTTCTTTCATCTTCTGGAAAAAAAAACAAGTAGTAAGACATGAATTTCTCTCTGAACTGATTGCTTTATTTAAACTATCGTGACGATCAGCAATTATATCACTTTCCTTTTTCCTTGTCGCGTTACCATGACAACGCACCAGACCACGAATCAAATAGTCCGCTTTTTATGAAAAGACGATCAAACCAAAAAAAACAAGAATACAATAAATGTAAATAACCGTGGTATAAGTGGGATGATACCAGATGAAGTGTTTTAACGCAAACCGTGGAACCCTAATTCGGCGAGGCAAAACAAAGGACTACGTTAATTAATATTAACATGTTAATTCAAGTTCAGTAAACGTGTGGGTTAACGCGTTATGGTCACAACCTTAAAAATGATACAAAGTTTTTTATTTTGCCTAAAAACAGCATCATCACAGATAAAGGCCACTGGGAACGCTTTTAAAATAGATCAGAAGATGATCAGAGTGGAAGTTTAAACATGAAAAATGCAGAAAGAAAAGCAACCAAACGTAGTGCACTCAGTTTCTTATTTAGCCCAACAAAAAAAAAAAAATCCATAAATGCACATACTGCTGCATGGCTGAAGGATGGAGATAAATAGGCATTTAAATTTAAGACACCATGCATTAATGAAGGTGATTGAAGGTTATAGTTTAATTTAAATAAATCTAAATAAAATAAATTGCTGTATAATCTGAGATCATCTTGGTGCAGCAGCGCTTAGTCTGAAAATACAGGATGTGACTGTCCACCTGCTCGGCTCGCTCCCCCTCCCTTCATCAGTCAGTGAACGGGCAATAAATACTCACACTGAATACAAAAGACCCCTGACAACTGCCTTTGGCTCAAGGGGAAAGGCAGACAGATGAGTAAGGAGTTGGGAGTGAAACATTAAATAAGATACATGGAGCTGTATTTCTCAGAAAAATCTGTTTTAAGACAAAAATGTGGTTGTCGTGTGCAAGTGTGAGTCCTGAAGCTCACACGGTGAATCCCATTAAAGTGATGCAGGTGCCCCAAACACACAGATATGCCATGCAGAAGACAGAGCTCCCCCAGCACACAAACACACATGCCCATGGGCGGGTGCTGTCAGATGGTCAGTGGCCAAGGGCAGTGGTCACGCTGGGTGATTTTTCATTTCTCCTTCACTGTGAGCTGTCTTCACCCCCCACATACATACACACCCTATCAGGCTCGAGCTGCGCTGCCATGCTGCAGTGAACACTCAGATTCACGCTCAGATGTAGTCATTTAGCTCCCAGGAACACCTCACCCTCTCCTCATCCTCCTCCTCCTCTGGCACACCGTCGAGTCCCGGTCTCTTATTAGGAGGCTCTTTTTAGCACCGGTGAACTCGGCGCTCACTGAGCCAGGACGCCAGCAGGGGACACGCCGGCTTTGATAACAACATAGCCAGAACAATTGTACCAAAAAATTAATGGAGGGCTTTTAAACTATAAGGTTGCCTCTCAGAGTTTTCTAGTATCTGCCAGATCCAAAAAAGAAAATAAAATCCCCAAATTCACTGGGAAGCTAATGGTTAGTTGTGAAAAGCACAGCCAGACTTTATATTTTGACATAACCAGCTCATATAACCCTCTAGAACCATTAACTGTTAATGACTATTTACTCATAACATGTCACATGGAGAATTGTTTTAAGTCTACCACATCAGAGACGCTAAAGGAGACCTGGTATGACTTTTATGTTCTTCTAGCTACACATATAACTCCTGTGGTGGTCTTTAAAGAAAAAAAAGTCATGGTCTTAAAAGTAAAACATTACATATTTTTCCAGGAAGACATTCTGGGTCCTTGATTTGATGAAATTTTGATCAATGACCATCAAAGTTGGCCACTTGTCAATTTAAAAGCTGATTTGAACGTCGCAAAGAAAAATTCATAAGTGTGTCTGTGATACTGCTTAGATCAGAGATAAGCAACTCAAGGCCTGGAGGGCCACAGTGTCTGCAGGATTTCCTGGTTTCCAAGCCCTACTCATCACTGATTACCTGTTTCAGATATGTCCAGCAAATTAGAACATGCCAGAGATGGGTATGTTGGAAAACATGCAGGATTGCGGCCCTCGAGGTCTGGAGTTCCCCATCCTTGATTTAGAACAACTACAGCTACGTTCACACTGGGTAGTGTGGCACGTTCAAGAATGCGCTGATCACAGGTCTTTTAAAATGCCTTTAGCATAGGGCAGGGGGGTCAAACTCAATCGAACAGCGGACCAAAATCCAAAACATACCGAAGGTCGAGGGCCGAACAGGATAAACATTTATTTTAAAACGAAGTTTTAAAACTTCAAAAACGTAACTTTTCAATGGTCGGTACCCTAACCTAAATTATTAATAAGCACACGTTTACATCGACTTTTGTCGACTTGAACACTTGTTGAACTTATCAGGATGCTTGTGTGCTTTTTGAGATTCGAAGTACAGAGGATCTGTTTCTTGTTTCTGCATAAAAATGCAGCTCTGGAGGTTCTGTTTGTTCATGCTACTCCACAGAGAAAAGCTTTGTGATCAAAAATCAGTACAAAACTGGATTTTCCAAATAACTTTTCCTTTGCTTAGAGCGTGTTTTACCTGTCTAGGAGTCTGCTGAAAGGACAAGTCATGGCTCAAATCAATGTGGATGAGCAAGACCCACAAATATCTATGTCAGACAGTGCCACGTCTGTCAAGATATGTCGTACTTTTGGACAATCTGCTTGCTTTTAAAATTGACCCACATATTTAAGAAACACCGTTTTTTTTAAGTGATTTGAATAAAGCAGATTTAAATAATGGATCTGCTTTATTCAAATCTACAGACTCAACTGGGTTCAGATTTTAATTATAAAGCAGCAAAAACATCAAACTGAACTTTGATATTACAATTTTGACTCTTCACCTTTTGTAATCAATTTCTTTCCAGATCATTTCTGCAAAATCCAGATTGGTTTAAATGCATACTGGGTCAAATAAAAGAACCAACAGAGCCCATTGATTGGTTTTTGGTGTAATCTTTGGAACATACCATCCATTTGATTTTTAAGATTTCTCCACTTTTCTTAATCATTTATTTTTCATTTAGTTCCCCATGCCTCTGTCTGGTGCAGTGTGATTCATGTGTTGTCCCTCAATTCCAGATTTCAGGTGGCTCATCTGTGCTCCTGTCCTTGGCAGTGGATCTAGCCTCTGGCTCATCTCATGCCCCCAGCTGCCCCAGCCAACTAATCAAACTTGTAGTTGTAGAGTTAGATAAGCTAATTCTTCTTTAACAGTCCTGGTACATCGCCTGTCCGTCCTGGGAGAGGATCCCTCCTTCGTCTTAACATTACTGAGGTTTCTTCTTTTTTTCAAGTTTTTGCTTAATAAGAAGGAAGAATTGTGGAGGGGATCCAGTTTAGTTTAGCCTGTTTAGTTTAGTTTAGCAATAAGCTGTTGTTTATATCTTGTCATTGATTTTATGCTTTTGGACATTTACCGGTGTGAAGCCCGCTGCGACAACTGTGTTGTGTAATTGAGCTATATACATAAATTGACTTGAATTGAAGAGTTGCTACTAAAGAGAAATATTCACCCAATTTTTGGGGACATTTTGTCCAAAAAGTCATGAGATGACCATGCAAATATAAATCGTTTTTAAAAGTAAAAAAAATTGGTCTCATTGATCTGAAAATGTAAACCATCATTCTCTCTGAAGAGCACAGCAGGAAATGTTTCGAGTCACAAATAAAGGTAAGAGTTACAGGAATCAGAAAAGCTGGGGTTTGGTTGGAAAATCCTAAATTACCTTTTTTTTTTTTAAAGTTTCACCTTGCTACTGTCTGTGGAAGAACACTTCTTTTTTTAATGTGTCAACTTGCTTTGAAGGCAGAAGCGGCACGTAGCTGTGTCGTTTCTGCATCTTCCGCTCAGTCCTTAACTGCTAAACATGAGCACTTCCTCCACGTTTGGGTCTCGCCCATGATCGTTTTACGCAAAGCACGCATCCAGCAAATTCAAACGAACGCCTTGTGTCACATCGACAAGAGACGCTGAGAAGCTGAGCGATGAGGAAATAACGTGAAACGGATCGGCTCCATGTAAAAGCCCTGTTTGTCTGAAAGGAAGTGGCTTTGAGGGCAGTTGCAGATTTGGCAGACAGGAAGTAGGCCACACAGCAGGTTTCATCCTGCTTCCATGGCGATAGCTGATGAGAGTTGCCTCTATTGGTCCCTCGTGTCCAGATGTTGCCTGATGTTTAAAGCCAATACGTGTCCACTTCTGAGAGGTTTTCAAGTGAGACTGACGATGAACGTCTCCACTCTAAAGAACACACTGACTCACACAGGAAGCTGAGAGGAAGATACAAATCAACCTTGCCGTCTTCTTCCTCCGCACTGCGGCAGTGCAGAACATAAAGAGTATTTAAGTTTGTATTTGTGCAATATTTTAATTTCATCAAATGAAGAATTACACTAAACTGAGCATCCTCTTTAAATATCTGTTAATATGTGTCAATAAAGGTGACCTGCCCCCTTTTCAGGAAACCCAACAAAGTGTTGTCAAGCTGCAAAGTTTAATAAGAAATGACCTTACCTTGAATGCTGTGGAGAAAAACTTTGAGGCCTGAGCGCAGCTGCTGGTCCTCCACCCTTTCAAACTGCTTGGCAAGTCTGTTGATTGCACTCTGGAGGGAGTCATGCCTCTTGATCTCTGCTTTAATTGCAGTAGAATTGACTGATTTGCTGCTGCTGCTGGTCATCCTTAACAAAGTGAACGGGCTGGACGCTGAGGCAGAGAGCCCTCTTCAGCCCATTTGAAATCCTTGCCGTTAGCTCCACAAGAAGATGTTAAAAGTTAAGAGACGGGAGCAAGTCAAAAGAGGTAACGGCACAGCACGGCATCTATCTCTCCCTCTCGCTCTCTCATTTCAAACCACAAAAGTCAGATCACGACAACAGGCGTCTCAGTTTCCTCTGCAGGTCTGAGTTCAATTCACTTCCTGATTTTAAACAGAAGTCTTCTCTACGACAGAGCTGGGGCTGCTGCAGTTTCACAGCATTGAAAAGGATCTCAGACCGCCTTGTGCATTTAAATAAAAAATAAATGTTAGAACTCATTAATGCAGAACACTTCACTTTGTCTGTATGCAGCATTTATCCCTTCTCAAACAAACTTACAGTAGATGTGGTGAAGTGGACATTTAACTTCTTGAAGGCCCTTTAACAGTTTTCAGATCTTATCAGGATTTCTCTCTGAACCTCATGGCAGATTCAGTTGTCAAAAATCAGCTCTCATACAAGACAGCTTCTAATTCAGTCTGATAGGATAGTTAGATTGACCCGGAAATTCAGTTACAGCTAATAAAATGTCCTCAGCAACACTTCTCCAATTATTCTTTATGACTCTTATAGCATCCAAAAAAAAAACCATGAGCTCAAAAATCAAGTTATAGTATTTCTCTTTACTGGATGAGTCTAACTTGTTCCAGATTTGTTGTGAAGACATGATTTTTGTCGATCTGTGGACAAATATCTAAGATAGGCGAGAACACTTACAGTTTTAGGAATATTAGAAGGTAAACATTGTTAGATGTTCAAACAGGACTGAGATTTACACATTAAACATTTTACTTATGCAGTTTAGAACTAAAATAGTTTTTTGTACAAAGTGGGATCTGTTTACATCCGAATAAGAAAACCTGTGTACTGAGGGGACATGTGAGACCTTGAGCACATGCCCAACACAACACAAAAACCAGCACAACGGAAGTTACAGATTTTTAAAGAGCCAGTCGGATAAAAATGTTGTTTTCGTGGTATTTTTCTTATGATAGAGGACATTTATGAAGAAAAGTAAGCTTAAAATTCCATTTCTGTGTATATTTATATACATTGCAGACAAAATAATGTATGACAAAGACCATATTTGTGATGTAGAAAATAAACTGGGCGGCCACAAAGTTCTCAAAGTTTTTGAAGCGGAGGGAAAAATTAAAAACACGACTTTAGACTGAGGTCCACTTTTGGTGAAAAAAAATAATAAACAGAAAAATTCTGTTTTTTAAGAACTTCAATTACCAAGTGTCATTTGTACAGTTAACAGAGGATAAGAACAAACCAGGCAAGATTTGAAACATCGTTTTAACTGAGAAATGTCAATTTTTGTCGACATCAGACCTGTGTGATGTCTATTTCCGACTATATTTTAAGCAAAACCTATTTGCAACGAATAGTCCCCTTCGGATGCTGTTGCTGCCCAGATCTTCTACTCGTCTTGTAATTGTATCATTTGACAGACCTATTTCCTCAAACTTTTGCTCTGGGAAAACAATGTCAGCTACTTTCAGAATAAATTATTTTATGAACTCCCCGTTACTGATAGACTTGCTACGCCGCGTCATTTCCAAATCCTCAACAAAGCTAGCTTCTGTCACAGGATTTTGCCATTTTTGTAAACATTATCTGCTGTGCGGCGTAGCTGGTAAATTTGTCATAGTTTTTATCATTTATAACATAGTGATGATTTATATTGAATTATTTGAGCATTGTATCCCTCTGCTTACAAATCAGTAAGCATTTGTCCACTTAGCTTCTAATTGCCTTTTTTCCCCTTGCAAATACGACGTTTTTCCTCAAAGGAACCTGCTCTGACTTTCTCTCTGAACCTCGTTCATCTTCCCGCTCTAACTCCATTTCGACCACCTTTCTTCCTTTCTCCGCAGAGGCAGTGATGTGGAAAATGTTGTCTGCCCTCTAGTGGTGAAATTAATACACTGTACCATTGACACCTGGGTGTAATTACTTTTTTCCTCCTGCAGATGTTGCCAAAAACATTTTTCCAAGTAATGTACATCTGGTTAGGATTTATTGAGGGGCACAAAAACACAGGCTGTGGGCCTCCACCGGCCCGTGGGCCACACTTTGAGAACCCCTGCACTAGATCCATGAACGTCTTTGTTTTACTTGCCTGAGCTGATATCTAGCTTAAAACTGTACGGCTGGATAGCTCCAATATTGCTCGCCATTTTTGTTGCACTGCTAATGTTAGGTTGAGAATGTAAGCTAGTTCATAAACAGAGAGCTCAGTTATGGGTGACAGGAAGGGGTGGTGGGGTTGCTCAGCCCCAAAGGTCTTGTCCACAACTCAGAGGTGAATTTCTAATAAACTCCTGCCGCTCTGCAGAAATTGTGTCCTAGAAAATGGCAGATTTTTTTTTTATTATTATTTTAGCTAAAATAAAAAGAAGAATTCTAATTAAAAGACTACTGGGAACACTTTAGAATAAATCCAACAATTACTCATTTCCATGTGCTTTTTTAGCACATACATTGTATCTTGAATTTACTTAGTAGATCTAACCTTCCTATATTCGACTGAGCTGTTTCTTCTCCCACACATAGACTTCTGCTCGTCTCCACTACGTGAACATCATGACTCAGAGGTGTGGAGTTCATCTCTTCTTGGCTTGCTCCACAGAGGGTGAATTGATTCTCGTATCATTTCAAGTTCTTTGAATCAAATAGCAGTCTAATATACGCAAGACCGAGTCAAACAGAAACACACGAACGCATCTTTTCCTGTGATGAAAGCACAGAAACGGATTGGCCAGGAAGCCTCTTACGCAGATCAAAGCAGTGCTCCTCCGAGATTTTGTCAGGCTTAAGTCGTCTGATCTACAATTCAAACTGTCTGTTTATTCTGAAGAATAAAGACTTTTGGAGAACTGTTTTTCCCTTGATCAAGCTGTACTGCAGAGATGTCTGACTGAGCTCACTCAGAGGAAACATTCTTAGGTTTTTTTGTGAAGCTTTCATCTGCTCTCACTTGAAACAATAAACAGCGTGTTCCAAAGATAATACACTTTTATTTATCATAAAATAAAAGCATACAATAATATACGTATTCAGTTATTCGAATTCATTACTTGTGCTACTTTAGCACAAAAGCAAAAAGCTGGTCTTTGTGAGGAATTTTGCGAATAGAATGTACTGTTATTGTCATGTTAAAAACCATCATAGATGCATTTGAACTACAGATATCAATCAATTTGTAAGTTTGATTACTTATTAGACTTAGTAGACATGTCATCTGAATGAGTGGTAATTTTATCATGCACATAGTTTTAAAGCTGTTAGATCAGGCATGTCCAAAGTCTGGCCTGTGAGTCATATGAGCCCCACGATCAAATTTCTACTGGCTCCTGTCATAAAATCCCTAATATGTGGCCCCCAGAACTTTCTAAGAACTTTTAGTCAAATTTTATTTAGATATATTTATTTTCTATGTAAAAAAAAAAAAAAGTATCCCAATTAATTTTTGATAAATACAGTTGATGAGATCCCTTTGGAATTATTGGTTTTATGTATAAACTGGACAAATGATTGTGTTCAATAAAAACATGAAAACAAATTTTTGTGCAATTTAAAGTGGGATAAAAAAACACATCATGTGTCAGAAATTAAGGTATTCTCAAAGAATTTGCATACTTTTTCTTGCATCTGTAGTTAATTTGTTTTTAATGTCTTTATTGGGGATGTCTCGATCAGGTTTTTTGGGGCCTGATCCGATTCCAAGTCATTTGATTTTGTGTATCTGCCCATACCAAGTCACGATCCAATACCTTTATAACACATTTAAAATATGAATAAACTGAAGAAACAGATTTGTGTTGTCCCTTATTTATATTTCATTAACCTTATTTTATTATTAAAAACTTAAAAACATTTCTGTGAAGTAGCTCTAATAAACAAGTAAAAATACAGCAAATATAAACAAATATAAACTATGTTTATGTTTTAGCATAAAATTTGATGAGTGTTCATGAATAGCTGATATCATTATTAGTTTTAATACGTTAGTTTTATTTATCTAGTTTTTTTAAGATTATGTGCTTCTTTTTTAAGTTCTTAATACATCACATTTTCGGTTTTATTACCACAGTAGTTAATTTTCCAAACTTTATTTCTCTGTCAGATAAATAAAACAGGCATATCAAAGGACAGCTCGGGTCCTAAGGAGTTAAATCACGGCGTTAGCATGTAGCAGTTAGCAGCTGCTGTTTAGCCATCTGCCTGCAGCACGAAGAGCTTCACATTTTAAAAAAAAAATAAACTCTGTCTTTTTCTGTTGAAATGCCTTTAAATGTTGTTGTTTGTGTTAGGAAAATAGAGACACTTGCTATCAGTTTGAAGCGTTTTTAAAAGAGTTATTGATCCCGGAAGTTAGCTTTCTAGCTAGCTTGTTTGCGTTAGCCTTCTGCTTGACCTGCTGCCGTTTTCTGCTGTATTTTCTGGTAATGACATTTTGTGGTCTTTTCGTGACATGCAGACTTCTAGTGGAGTATTTACCCGGAATGACAAGATTAAATATAAAGCTCTGATCATAATGAAATATCAAATCCTGATCAGGCAAAGGAGTCCGATTTCAATCGAGTCCTCAAACACCTGATCAGGCCCGATTTCCGATCACGTGATCGGATCGGGACATCCCTAGTTTTTGCAGTTGCAATAAAACTTTGATGAGCATTATTGAGGTTAAATGTTGACTTTTAGAGATGAATGCACAGATATTATATCTATTCTTACACTTCTGGTCTTTAAGGCTTCTTTTGAGCGGGGTCTGCATGCAGTGCTGTGGAAATGTTTATGTATTGTTTTTGACATGCTTTACAGCATTAGTCCGAGGACAGAAAAAAATTAAGAGGAACTTTAAAAATATCATACATTTTCAGGACAAGAAAAAACAGATTCTCCTCAGTGTATTTTTATTAAAAAAAAAAAAAAGATTTTCCTCAGTGTAGTTTTGAACTCCACACATTGATCACGTCATCAACACATCACAGTGACATCACATAGTGACATCACACAGACATCATACAGTGACATCATCACCACATCATTAGCAGGACTGATAGATGTCACAGATTCTTTCAACATTTATGACCAAATTTTGGGTATAAATAGAAGTCGTTCAGAGCAGATCAGTTAGTCTGCACAGACACACTCTCAGAGCGACACGAGCGCGGAACATCTTCCTAGAAGAAAGACCGAGCGTATGTCAACCTTCTCACATTTAAAGACAGAAAGTGTACCAAGAATGTCCCACAGCGAAGAATTTCAGGAGACGGAGGTTTCTACTGAAGAACTGAACAACATTACAGAGAGGATTCTCCAGCAAAATTACAACATGAGCAAACATGTTGAGAATCTTTGCAGGAGATTACAGGAAAGGAGAGACTTAGACGCTTCATACAAAGTGCTGAAAAAGTCACGGAAAGCTGCGACTGAGGAAAACAAAAAACTGGTGCAGCAGGTGAAGCGTCTAAGAGTGGATGTTGAAAAGCTGATACACATGGAACAAACGTGTGAAGACGAGAGGATCAAAACCTCTCAGGTCTTCAAAAGTAACCAAGACCTGAAGACTGTGATGGACGCTCTTCAGTCCAAACTTCAGCAGCTGAAAGGCAAGAAACAAGAAATTTCTGTCTTCAAGGCTGAACGAAAAAGTTTGGAACAGGAGAACAAAGCTCTGGAATCTCAACTGAAGAAACTCCAGAAGAAGACGGCCCGCAAAGCACACCTGGAATCGGATCTGAAAAAAGAATTTGATGAATTCCAGGCTTTGAAACAACAAACTGATGACTTAAAGCAAATCATTCAGGAGCTGCAGAAAGAAAATGAGGAACAGAGGAAGATGGAGGAGAACTATCCTACAATGAAAGAGGAATGGTTTGAACTCACACTTCTGAAGGCTCAACTGGAAGAAGAGATTTCTGATCAGAGAAAGCAGAAGGAGGAAACACGTCAGGTGATTGTTCGACGTGTGGAGGAAAGGAGAAAACAGGAATCGCTTCGAGAACAAATCAACGTTCTGACATCAGAGAGAAACACACTGGCTGATGAACTGCAACACCGTAAAGCGCTGGAGTCTGAATGTAAGGAGTTACAGGCAGAAACCAGCGACTTAGTGAAACAGGTTTTCAACCGTACACAAGATGTTGAAGAGCTGAAGGAAATTGTTTCAGAGTTTCATGATGTGCAAGAAAAACTCAGTATTGCACAGGAGGAAAATCTGAAGGCAAAGAACAAAAGCGAACTTCTCCAGAACCAAATCCAGGACCTGAAGGTTCAGATGTGGAACCCACAACAGACAGTTGCTGCTCTAGAGAAAGAAGTCAAAGACCTCCAGGAGAAAAATCAAGAAATTAAGGAGGTTCGAGCTGAATTTGACAGAATCTCTGAAGAAAAGTCCAAACTGGAGGACATGAAGAAGCAGCTTCAGGAGGAAGTTTCACATCTGAAACTGCAGAAAGAGGAAGTATGTGAACTGGCTGTTAAATACAACATTGTTCTGGATAAACTGGGACCCCTTCGAGAGGAAACAAAGAACCTCAAAGAGGAAAGAAAGACGATGATTGATCTTCTGAACCAGCGTCAAACACTGGAGATGGAATATAATGAGATCAAAGCAGAAGCTGACCAGGTGGAAACTGATAACTTCCACCTTCATGCTGAAGTTGGTGATCTCCAGAAGAAGCTTTCAGATGTGAAAGATGTGGAGGACAGAGTCTTAAAAGCAAAGGAGAGAAATCTGAAAGCAAAGCAAGAACATGACCATCTCCAGAACCGAGTTCAAGACCTGCAGGTTCCAATGCAGAATCCACAACAGGTTCCACACCTGACCCAGCAGCAACAGGAAGCACAAGAACTGGTTGTTAAGTACAACAAAGTAATGGATGAACTGAAGGGACGAATTCATTACAAAAAGGTTCTGGATGAACTGAAGAGACGAACGATCATGAGACGGAAGTTATGTGAGCTGAAAAGCACATGGGGAAGGGTTTAGATCTGACCTGAACCAAAACAAAGATCCAGTCTTCCTCCAGCTCTGATCAGAACAAAAACTTAAAAAGTGGAAATAAATGTATATATAAAACAAAACAAAAAAAAGAAATAGGAAATTAAAAATT
>NC_050518.1:22551149-22570074 GCF_002922805.2 Oryzias melastigma | reverse complement strand
CTCCGTAAACCGCCACCTTACCGTGGTGGAGGGGTTTGAGCGCTCGAGTGATCCTAGAAGCTAACCTGTGCAGGGATAATACCCATGGTATGATGTCCTACTACTGATGGCTTCTAGGTGACGAGCCAGACTAAGAGCGGTTCAGAATCTCCACATGATTCACAAAGACCACCGTCCAGCTGCAGCTCACAGATTGCAGTCAGGACAGGCTTGTAGAAAGAATAGAAAATGCGTGCCACATGTCTGCGTCTCATGTACTTCCATGAACATGAACACTGGCTTTACAGGCTCGCCATGTCGATGAAGATATTAACATTTTTTCTTTTGTATTAAATAAGTCAATGTGTAATTATTTGTTTGTCCCAAAAGAAGAGCAAGAAACTGGCTTGTTCTTAAAATATATACAAAAAAAGCAAACCAGATCTTGTGTTTCTGCTACAGAAACACAAGAGTGTCTGGATGTTAGACATTGTTGATCGGTACCAAAGTAGGCCAAAAGTTGCAGAACCACAGATAAAAACAAAGTTAAACTGCAGTTTTGCTTCACCTTTCATGTATAGTCCAAAAACTAAAGACACTGGTAATGGTACGCCTGCTTTAACAGGTTGGGGTTCGATTCCCTACAGTGTCCTGCAGAATATTAGGACTTTTATACATGAAATGTTGAGCACTGCAACCATAAAGAGTAAAAGCAAAAATAGAAACTTGTTGATTAACTTAAACGGGCCATACCATGATTTACTTAAGCCTTTCAGAGTGAACTATATCCATAAATTTGATCATATATTACCTTTGGAACACTAAAAAACAATGTAAATTTAAGCATGATTCAGCTATGTGTTTATTAAAGGTCATTATAACAAGGCTACACCTTCAAATCAGTCCTGCACATTTTATTGCAAACCACTCATGAAGTCAGTGTTTATACAATAAAGCAAAGTGCACTCCTGGGAGATTTTAATGATAACACAGGGGCACTTTTGGTTAAGAAAATCTTGTTTTTTTTCACCCTTAAGAAATGCAATTAAACGTGTTCCCCAATTTATTTACAAAATGTTCTTATTTTCCTGACCAGAATTTATCAATAATATTACTAATAATGTTATTAATATTTGCATTTTTATGAGTCCCTAGATCCCAGAGCCTCAACTTGTTATGAATGGCATTTGTCCAAATTGTTTTAGAAAAAATCTTTTCATTTAAATGTTTTGCAGAGGTGAAAAATCCCAAGGGGGTAATTGCACAGATGGCACAATGGTGTGCCTTTTTAATTGCCTAATTAATCATTCATTTTTATATTAGGCCCTTGCTGTTAATAGCCTTTCTACAATTTTTCAACCATTTTGACTTTCTTGTTTGAAAAGGAGTGATTTTTTATTTTCCTAAAGACTTACAATGTTGTCAAATCAATAATTAAAAAAAAGCTCTATATCCCTTTAACAGGTGGTACAAAAGGAAACACTATGGCTTCCTCACACCACCTCTAGGGCTCATCTAGCCAAACAAAATTCAAAATCTCCCACTTTTCTGGGGTTAGAGCTCAAAGGACTCAAAAAGTACTTTGTTTATTGTGCGGAATTTGAGAAAACATATATTTGAAAATAGTTTTCCTTAGAATCCCACTCCGATCAACTTTTGAACTATTTTAAAAGAGTTCTAATTAAAAACTTGGGTTTTTTTCTAGGACACAATTTTAGCAATAGTTTTTTTTTTTCACCTCAGAGTTGTGATCGGGACTGTTGGTTGGTTCATCCCTTTGTTTAACAATCTCTCCCGCAAGTCCCTCCCAACCCAATCTTATGGTGTAAAAAAACGGTAATATCAGAGCTAACCAACTGTAAAGTTTTGTGCCAGATACTTGCTCAAACACGGAAAACAAAAACCTAAATGGATCTATTTTTCTGCAAGTGGGTGCATCAGAATATAGGGAAGCAGGGAGCTTGTGGACCACCCACTATACAATTTTTTGTCTGCTCCTAATTTATTTTTCATAAATACAATTTAACTTAATTTTATTTAAATACGTCCTCCATCGTGAGAAAAATGCCACAAGAGCATGTCAAACAACCCGAAAAAAATTACTTGAGCAATTTCTTGCACAAATCAGTAGATGGTGGTGTTGCAGCAGAACTAAAAAAAAAAAAAAATGGAGCGGTTACGTCACCGCCAGTGCAGACGCATTTGGCCACGCCCTCTTAGCTGTTTGTGTCCGGGCAGACTCCAGCGCTATCCAGAGCCGCTCCAGCAGCATTCCCCACAGTCCTGCTATTGAACCGTGACAGCTCAGTATTATAATATGGTTTGTGGCGGTTTTACCTGCTCCAAAAATGCGCTTTGTTCTCTTAACGTGGTTTACATGGTGAGTGTTTTTCATGAATGTTGAGTTCCGACTGCTTTTGTTAAGTTCGGCTTGCTAGCTAGCTAGCTAGCTAGCTAGCTAGCTAGTTCAGATGCAAGCTAGCAAGCAAGTTAGCCCTAGCGCGCAGAGATTACTGATGATCCACATGTATGTTCATTTTTTTACTGCATCTACTCTCTGACTCCATCCAGCTGGTGACTGGTATGTACCTTATTTAAAATCAAACCTTTGGTGTTGTAGTTGAGTTTCCCCGCAAAGAAAATCCTGGAAGTAGTCGCAGTTAGCTTGCTAGCTGTCGCCATTACACGCATTGAAATTACCGTTAGCCGCTAGGCCAGCTGATCCAGTGAATGAAACTGACATGCGTGAATATGTTGGGTTTTTAATGCACTGATATATTACTTAATTCGGTCGTTTTCATAAGACTTGAAAAATTATTAGCCTGTGACATCAAGCGGGGTTATTTTAGTTCCTGTAAGGATGTAAACAGACCGCTACACTGATTGTCATCTTTTATTCTGCATCCGCTCCTCGAAATAAACATATCATCGCTCTTTCTGGCTTTATCAGCTCATCGTGTTGAAGTTCTCTTTAGGATTTTTTAATAAACATCGATGAAAAACTCAGCATCCTCAGTTCTACTGATCTGAATCCCACTGGTATTTATGTAAGATCGATGTGAAGTGAATGACAAACTCGTGAGTAAGTGATGTCTCATGCTCTTTGAGTCACTCTGTCAAGCTTGAAACCCTGAAATCATCTTCCTAAATTGGTTGGTACTGAATAGACTCTATGTCCTTGCAGTTATTTGTATTCAGAGATAATCTCGTCTACTCAAGATGCCCCAAATCATAATGTGAAATTATTATGGCTTCACTATGGTTAGTTGTTTTAACTGTGGTTTTTAGTGTTTTAGAATTTCACCACTAGACAGTTTTTCAGTCTTTTCCCTCCACATACATGTCTTTTGTGGCATTTTCCTAATACATTTAACAGTTCAGTTTGATTTGGTTTGCTTGCTGTAGCTTTGTACTTTAACCTTTTCAAAGGAGAGGAGCATCTTGTCCCTGTTCAGACACGCTTGTTTACTGAATGATCCGCTACTCACTGAGCTGAGGATTCATAACTTATCAGCTGATGCCAACTACAAAAGTTTTTCAGTGCTTTTAAAATAACATCCTTGTGACTTTTCTTGGCAAAGCATTTCTTTTAAGCTGATAAAATTTAGCAGATGATTAAATGCGTTACTGATGCTGATGTAAATGCTGCAGGAAGTTGCTAGTTCCTCTGGTTTTTCCTGTCAGCACATTCAAATCTGTTCGGTTTGAGCATCCAGCTCTTTACTTAACTCAAGCCTCACGTTTTAGTAAGTGGGTTATCAGTCCGTTTTTGACAGTTTGGGTGTACGATGCCCTATTTTCAAGCCGTGCGTCACATCCCTGTAGCTGAGCTGTGTTGGGAAAACAGAAATTGGATTAAGGAAAATTCAGAGCATGTTGTTCCCACACATTCTTTTAATGATTTGATTTGTGTGGTAATGAAAAGTGCACAAACCGTGCTGTAATATATTTATTTGCTTCATCTTTTGTGGCTGCCCTTGCGTTTTTAATCATGATTGTTTTTTTTTTAACCGTAGTTAGTTCATAATGTAAAATTTCTGCAATGGTTCCTGTTTGTTTTGTAAATATTAGCAATACATTTTTGTCAGCAGTTTCTATTTTTTTATTCTTTGTTCTGGGTTGTTTTTATAGCAGAAGTCATCTAAAAATAAACTGCATTTTCACTAGAATATTTAAGTGCCAGCAATATTTTATTACTAAAAGTGTATAAGGAATAAATAATGAGTATATCTAGAAAAAACTTAAGATCCAGACTTTTTTCATGTCAGTTAAAATGAAATGCAGGTAAGGAGTTTTTTTTATTTACTGAGACTTCTTTATAGAATAATAAGTGCTCAGTTTCTGTGTTAATTTTATTAAAAATTAAATATGCATCCTAATAAAATGCCCATAAGCATTAACACAGGTTCAAAGCTCAACACAGTTTAAGTCAGAATACATTAGGTTGCACCAATAGGACAGATTTACTATGTTTGGAAACATTTATGGACATATATATGACTTATGTTTTGTTTAGGCTCTGAATTTTTCATTTTGCTGATTGTTGAATAATACTATTTCTGTGATCAACACGGATGCTGCAATTGGGTGAAAACTAAACTATATGTTACACCGTTGAATCAAATCATAGGGAAAATCATACAACATACCAGTATGTTAACGCTGAAAAATTCAAACATGTTTTGTGCTAAATGTCATAATTATTTATTGTTTTTCTACATTAAACCAGCTGACTATGAGGCATCTGAAAAGGGTTTAAATCACTCTTACTTTCTTATTAGCAAATATATTTTTTTTTTCAGAACTTTTTGTTTTATTGTTGCTTTGTAACTGAAACAAAACTGTGACCTAAAAATTGATCATTTCAGTTGCTGTTGAGAGGCTTTAGTTGATGATAATCATTAAGGCTGTACAAATCATTATTTCGATAAATTAGAGCATATGCCTTATTGAGACCGACAACAACCAAGATGATGAGGTTGCCTAACAAAAAATCTTTTTAACCATCAACTCTTGGTAGAGAATGGATTTGATCCGTCTTCATACTGAGGGAAGCAGTAAATGCATCTCTGTCCACCATCGGGTTTGTTCTGAACAAGACTGCAACTTATGTGTACTTGAAAGTTGATCCACTGCCTTCTGCACACTCGACCTCTTTTACATCCTTCAAAAACAGTCATTGCATGTTTTAATTTTTTGAAATAAAGGGAAATATGTTTCATTTAAACCTGAAGGTTGAATATTTGAAAAAATGAAAGCAGCCAGTAGAAACCCCCCTGCTTTGTTTGTGTTGCACTTTGATCTTTCATTCGCTGACTTTGGCGAACATTTTTGCTTCCTGCAGATGGTGGGGCTGCTGCTCATCGCAGTGGCAGCATGGGGGAAAGGTTTCGGCCTGGTGTCCAGCATCCACATAATAGGAGGCGTCATAGCAGTGGGCGTGTTCCTGCTGCTGATCTCAATTGTGGGACTCATCGGAGCCATCCACCACCACCAAGTCATGCTTTTCTTCGTATCCTTGCTGTATGCAACAAAAAAGCCTCCAGTTGTGTCCGAATTCCCTCACTACTCGTTCACATTACAGCGCATTTGCCATTTTTTTCATGGTCTCCAAATCTACAATTTCAAAATCCCTGGAAAAAAATAAACTTTGTGTGAATCAATACTCACTAGATTGGCAAATATAGACCACAATGCATCGCGTTTGGTAGATTTTTTTTTTATTAGAAATCTCTGTAAATTAATTTTGTATAAATAATTTAAGTATTAATCATCAAAACAAAGTTAATCCATTCCTAGTTTTTGCTGAATGTTCATATTTATTCGGTTTTACTTCATTGGTGATGTCATTAGCGTTAAAAAAAACTTGGTTTATGTCTGAATTACAACAAAACTTCAGAGCACTGACTGGATGGTCCTGCACTATATACTCTTTAGGGATTAGTGAGTAATTTTGGACAAACTGTAAAATCTTTTTGGTTCCTATGCTTGCAGGGTTATATGTAAGCGCAATTATTCTGCTAAGAAAAAATATGAAATGTGTTTGGAAGGTCAAAGCAGAGATAGAAGTGACTGTTTCTTGTTCTACGATTTAACCTGTAATGTCTTAAAGCTGTTAAAAGTCGACCCTTTCTTTAAAAAATAAATCACTTTAGGAAATGGTGATTTGACAAAACTTTCATTTGCTGAATTTCACACGTTTCCAGTGTTGTTTCCTAAACTTTTTGTGCAGTACATGGTCATCCTCTTCATTGTTTTCTTGTTTCAATTTGGAGTTTCCTGTTCCTGCTTAGCAATGAACCGAGGGCAGCAGGTAAGAGATTTTCTTTTTACGCTAAGCGGAATATCTCTGTCTTTATTTCATTGTTTGATTTATTTTGATTGTTTTGTAGGAAGTGCTTCTGAAATCAGCCTGGGGGATCCTGGAGAACAACACTAAGACAGACCTGGAGAGCCAGCTGAACTGCTGCGGGCTGCTCAACGTCACCGGTAGCACATTTGAGAAGGATTTGATCAACTGTGTTGCTGTAAGTTAAAAAAAAGAAAAATTCTGGAATAGATTTTAGTAGAAGATTCTGGCCTAGCAAGAAAAACGTTTGTGTCATACTTAAAAAGATCAATTGCCTTCCCTTTTTTTGTGTCACTACAGCCGTGCAAGCTAAAACGTAGCTGTCCCACCTGCGGGGAAAAGATGCTGAATCATGCAACTGAGGTCCTGAAAATCCTCGGCGGCGTCGGCCTCTTCTTCAGCTTCTCAGAGGTAAGTCCTGGTTAAACAAAGTGGCTCGTATCTTTGAAAGCAGGTTGTCATGTTATTGCAGGTAAAATCTGTCGGAGGTTTGCCTTCTTTATTAGTCTATCTCATCTTGAACAACATTTAAATCCTAAATTGTTGTTGCTTAAAAAAAAGGCATGTTGTATGATTGTATTTACCTATTTATTGACACATTTATAAGAGGAGATGTAGAATTTAGTTTCCAAATTGTCCTAGAAAGTAACAGTAGTTTGAAATGTCAATAATTTTTCACTTTAGCTATTTTTTTTTATTTTTTATTATGAGTGAAATCCAGTGATTTCTAGTACTAAACAGCTCTTGGTACAAAAAAAACTGCCACACAACCTGACTTCTGTCAAGTCAGACATGTTTAAATTGAAAAAATACATATATATAAAGTAGTATATTTACATAGTTGTAAAGCAGTGGTGGCACACAAGAACTATCAACAAAGCATGACGGGATGTAGCTCAAAAATCAAAATAACAGTGTAAACGAGTAGAAAAGAGGATCAACATCTCGATTAAATGATAGAAACAGGAACATGAGTATATTATAATAATGGTTGAGGGCATCTCATGAACTGAAAGTGAATTAAATCATCACAAGTTTGTTTGAGAGGCTCTGTGGATAATTCCTCATTATGATGATCAAAGCCACTGAAATCTGTTGCCATTAAACTTCAAATAAAGCTATGTTTTGTAAAAAAAAATAATAATAATTAAAGCTGTATACTGCTTCCCCTTTTGGCACATAATGTGTCTTTTTATGTTAATGATTGATAAGTTTTGCAGGTTGTGATTTATGTATATGCAGTTGGATCCTAGTTGGAAGTGACTATGAAGCTAAAAACCTGGAGCGGCTGCTTTAAGCTCCTGAAGCGATGATGCTTTCAGCATTGCAGCAGAGGTCCAGTAGTGTGTGGGAACTCAATACTGCAGCTTAAACCCTGATCAATACTCTTCTCCTTGATATGTTTGCCTGTACGCCTGGATCTCCTCACATGTTTTATGTAGAGCTTTTGTGACGTAAACCTGAAGTCCCACTCCAGTCATTATTTGAACCATGATTACATATTTTAGCCAAAAATAAACATTAACTGTTGTTTTTTAAGACATATTTTCGCATCCAATGGTTGTTATTTATAAAATACAGTTTTTATAATGTCCCATGAATTAATCTTGTATTTATCCGCCACATGTTAAAATACTGTTTGCCTTTTAACATGGACCAGCCTCAATAAACAGCTAGCTAGCATTAGCGGCTAAGCAGCTTTATCCTCCAGTTCTGTCTGGATTGAGTCTAAAATTGTTTCAGTCAAACTAAACATTAAAACACGTGAAGCGACTGCAGGGTGTTGTGTCTCATGTTGTGTTTATGTCACGTGCAGATGGTGGAGGAGATGAGGACAATAGAAATTCACCAAAAGAAGAGCTAAAAATCATGACTTAGTTTTTGCCTTGTGGTGACTAACTCTAGCTTTTACTGGCGCAACTGGCGAGTGTTGATTTCAGACCCTTCAAAATAAAAGTCTATCGCGATAGACTGGTTTCCTTTTGAGAAAAGTTCTATTGTAATATTGTGGTTTTATCGCCCAGCTCTAGAGTGGATCTTTAAGTCAGTCATTCAGTGTAATTCAGTTTAATGTTCTAAAGTGTTATTTCTTTTAAGGATGTGTGATGATTTCTCTTCCAGATTCTGGGCGTGTGGCTGGCCGTGCGCTACAGGAACCAGAAGGATCCACGGGCGAACCCGAGCGCCTTCCTATAGTCGGCCCAACTTTGCAATGCAGCAAACACACTTTCAGACACACTGGTACACATCTTATGACACACATGTAGAGGCACGCTTTAACATTCACACACAAAGCCACACACACCCTCAACGACAGAATGGACGAGCGCACTCAGCACCTGACATCGCCGAAGAACAAAACGCACACCGTCACCAGAGACTGAGGAACCGCAGAGACCGGTTCAGAGCTGAAGCTGGAAGTGTACTCGTGCATGAAAGGGTTATTTCTCCAACCGACAGGTGGGACCTGTTCGGCCTTGATTTGAGTACCAGGTTTCCTGACTGCAGCTTGATTAGTTGGCGAGACATCTTTGCATGTGCCCCCCCCCACACACACACACCAACGGCCTTTTCGTTCATCACCCCAACTTCTGACAGTCCAACCAAGAACTCGTATGCACCTTGAACTTCCTGTTGTCTTTAGTGTAGTGCCACCTCCTACCAACAGTGATTTTGTACCTGGTGTGGTGACGGGGGAGCGCGGCGCAGCCTCAGCACGTGGTGTGAAGTCGTTTTTGAAGTGTATATCTTTAATGTAAATCTGTTTTTTTGGATGTAGGACTTTTAGTTCATGTAGTTGCTTGACGGTTTCAAATAGTGGGGAACTGAGCCAGCCAACCTCCAGACCGCGACATTCACCCGCCACAGACTGCAGCCTTGATGTTGTAAATAATCATCCTTATAATGGTGTGTTTCAAACACGTCCCTCTCCAGGTGGAGGAGAGTTAAGCTGGAAGATTTGCAGGGTTGAAGCTCTTGGTGCCGTCACACACCTTACCTGTGTTTATCATGTTCTGTGTCACCCAGTGACCTTTGCTTAGTGTAGATCCCACTGTTAGAAAGGCGTAACTGGAGAGAAAAACCATAAAGTTGTGATATAACCTTCATGATTCTCAGTTAGAAAAAAATCCTCTAGATCTGACTTTAACATGTTTTTATTTCAGCATTAATTGCTACAAATTATTTCTTTTGTTTTTTTGCTTCCAAAAATTCAGATTTTGTGCTAGTTTAGTTGTGTTGCCATCGCCTGTCTATCAGTGTTAATGCTTTGTAAATTAAGCTCATTAAATATGTTCAGGGTTTATTTAAGTCGTATGCACATTGAAAACGAGTCTGTTTTCATATGATTTTGCTCCGTATTTGATGTCTTTTGTTGCAAATAATTTGCTGAGGTATTTTAACAATGTGTTTCTTGTCTTATAAATTGCTTTTACCTTTTGAGAACTAACCTGATCCGTCATGACAAAAGTCATTTTGTTTGAAGCTGTGATCTTTGCCGGTGTGGAGTCCCTGCTGCTGGTTTGGCGTAAGTGCAACATTTGACGGATCTCATATCATGTGACACCTTACATTGAATTTGTGTGCACTTGTTTTTGAACTGTATTTTTAATTTTCCAAATATTAAACTCTTAAATTAAAAATTCTGTTGTTTCTTGACTTGAACATGAATGTTATTTGATGTAGATTTAAAATTCCTTGTTTTTTGTAATTCCACTTTTGGCCACAAGATGGCACTTTGAGTTCCTGCTTAGACATCACCTGAAGCCATGACACAGAGCAGGAACCTTTCTGGCTGAAATCAGATTGACTGCATCCTGCTGGAGTGCGATGCTATCAACACAGCAGATTTGATTTAGCCTCTCTGGTTGGAGGTTTTAATTCCCTGTGATAGTCCTTTAGAAGGACTTTAATCCCTTCAGCTGGGGCGGTTCCTTCAAATGTATGGGGAGAGCAGAAGGAGAGCTCAAGTACACTCTGGTGTGGGAATACAGACAACGCAAACCGTAATTATCTATACCTTTGAATGAGGGCGAAACGCCTCATAATCAAATGAACTAAATTAAACACGTTAAATTCCCACTTTGATCATCTTTTGATCTATTTTAAGTATTCCCAGTGGTATTTTAATTATAATTATTCAGTTTTTAGCTAAAATAAAAAAAAATCTGTCTCGTTTTATTGGACATAGTTTCTGCAGAGTAGCAGGAGTTCATTAGGAATTCACCTCTGAGTGGCAGGGAGCAACTCCCCCCCCCTTTCCCTCCAAATTTCTGAGAGCTCTGCTTACATGCCCTCCTGCTAACCTATAACCCCAATCTAACATTACAAGTATTAAAAAACCTCGAGTAATATTGGACGTATCTAGACGTACAGTTTGGAGCCAGATACCAGCTTGGACGAGGAAAACAAAGACGTTCATGGATCTATATATCTGTGGAACAGAGAGCTTGTATCCTTCCCAGCATATTTTCTATGTCACAAACCGTTTTATAAACCTTTATTTTGTCTACTCCTGGTTCACATCAATTTCAATAAAGAAATACAAGCCTAATTTTCCCCATACATGTCCTCCTTCATCAGAAAATGCTACAAGAACATGTTAGAAACTCAAAAAATCATTTTCATCTTTAAGAGTCACCTGCTTTGTCTACTTCCTGCCAGCGCGGTTCCTGCAGTTAATTTTCCTCAAACTCAGTAACATTCACATAAGTGAAATCTCCTGAAGGGTCCTGCTCCAAAGTGCTTCCGCTGGCCTTGGACCCGCGTTTTGGAAAAGGCTCCGCATCCCTCCTGTTATGCCGCCGCGCTCTCCTGAGGGCCCGGTGCCCGTCTCCATCCTGTGATGCGCGTCCATATGCCGGGTGTATTAGTTTGGAGAAGCTGTGGAGAGTCGCACCAACAGGGATGGCCATCTGTCCTCTTACCGATATAGCATGAGTTCTGCGAGCGCACAAAGACAGGATCTTAAAACATTTGGTGGGTTACATCAGAGCTGGAATGAATGGGCTGCAGGCAGAGTAAAGATACGGATCCTGATAGTCAAGCAGCTGCATTCAGAGCAGCATATCTGATATAGAAGAGAACATAAGTATCCTAATGAAGATAAAGTTCAAAACCTACTACAGGTATTCGTTTGAGGTCAAGAAATTCAAGTATTACCAAAAACGTTTAGAATAAATATGTTTTATTGTGAATTTTTATCAACAAAGCCACCTCGGAAGTTTGTTTATTACTCAAAAACAGAGAAAACTTAGTGTTTTTTATTGTAGGGAACACTTGATTGGTTTATTTGTTAGCAAAAGCAGCTAATCTTTTGACTACATGTAGAAATGACATTTAGTTTTGATGAAGCAATAGAATACAGTCAATATTTAAAGTTTGAGGAAATATCCAGTTTTTGGACGATGATGCTTAATTTGTGTTTGAGAGAAGTTGACATACTAACAAGTAATATTAAAGATTAGAAAAATCTGATCTGATGAGTCTAACTTTCAACTTGAACATGATTTAGAAAATAGAAGGAAGATTATAAAAAACATGAATCTGGCTCTGTGCTGGTGGCGGTATAATGGTATGGGACATTTTGTTCAGCAGGATGAGGGACTGAGTCACCAAGTCCGTCTTGAAGGGCTTTGTTGAACATGAAAACGAGTTGACCTGCTCCAATGACCTCCACCCACGATCACCAGAGTTCATTCCAGTGAAGCACCTGGGGTGGAAACAGGAGCTTGGCATTGTGGGATGTGGAGCAGCCAAATTGGATAAGAATCAAATCTGTGAGGTTTTAGCAACAGATTGTTGAGTTTTAGCCCACAAAGAATGAAGCTGTTTCTGAAATAACTTTCCTGATTGGATGTGGTATCTAACCTAGTAAGTTGGACCCCTTTTGACAGTGAAGCATGACATGGTAGCCAGTTATGTTTTTTTTGTGGCATGATTAACCTAAATCTAAAGTCTTTCTTCTTTGTTTGTGTAAAATTTAGTCAAACCCATTGACTGTATATGAAAACTGGACCAAGTAAGTGTGATGTCACTCATGGGAAATGACTTGCTTCTGGCTCCAACCAAGTGAAGTCAATTCAGTCACCATCTTTTCACAATGTTGAAACCAGACATTAGTAAGCAGTGATTGGAGTTGTTGTGTCCATGGTAACTACTCTACCCAATCAGACATAAGCTTGTTGGAAGTCCACACCCCTAGTCTACTTCTAAAAGAGGGCTGCACAAAATCTGACAAACGTTTGACGTGAGACCACATACTTTTATTGAGGTATCTGATTGGCCAGTTTATAAATTGAATAACTTGTGCTACAGAAAAAAAATCTGAAAAAAAAATGTTTCATAGGCAAAAATAGTTACAAACATAGTGACTGAGTACTAGCTGTCTATGTCTATACAGAAGTCTTCTTGGAGCCAGCAGGTACTTCTGTTTGCAACAGGAGGGGGAGGAGTCTCTCTGTCCAGTTCTCTTGTACAGTCAATACTTAAAACCCAAACTAGTTTTCTCTGATTGGTCACTTCAATAAATGGTTTATTAAAAACACAGACCATTGTTGTTCTTTTACTTTAATTGACTAAGTTACCTATTTCTGTCAAAATTGTTATTTGTCTTCATCTGACAGTTTCAGTGTTAACTTCTTTGCTGAACTAAAACCCCCTTTTTTTTCTTAAACTCCAGAATTTGTCATCCATGTGTTTTATAGTTTTTCCAGAAATGAGGATAACTGGATCACCATTCATCTACAGAGAAGGAAAGATGGCTGTCAGTGAACTGACACCTACAGACTAGAATTCTCTGAAAACGACAATTCAACCATCCCATCTCACAACTTTGTTTCACGTTGATGCTATTCTGAAGGAATGAAAACATGAACATGTTTTTTTTTATCTTTTCTGCTGTTCTAATTGTATAAAGTGTCTTGAGTTGTGTTGTAATCTAACTCTTTGCAAGGACTCTCATGAAAAATAGATTTATGGATTTCAGTACGACGTTTCTGGTTATATAATAAATTCATAATAATCATCAAAAAAAGAATGCTAAAATATTCTTGTTAGGCCAGATGGTGATGAAGACGTGTGGCCGTTCATCCATTCATTTTTCCACACTCCCTTCCTCCTGCTCAGGGCTGCGGGGGTTGCTGGAGCCTTTCCCAGTTATCCTGGGTGACAGACGGGGTTCACCTTGAGCAGGTCCAGGACTGATCGCTGTTTCACATTATAGAAAAACTGTCAAATAGCAAACATGCCCAGACTCTGTGTTGCTTTTAAAGCTCAATTTGAAAAGTTTATTTCCTAAAAAACTGGTTAAAATGTTATGCAAATATGCCAAAGCTCCTCCAAAAGTCCAGGGGAGACAGAGAGGTGTTATTTAATGTATTAATGTTTATGTAGAGTTTTTTAGGTCACATTCTTTAAAATAAATAGTGAAAAACTTTTCTGGTACAGTCTCGGGATATATCGTGATACATATTGTACGTGAGCTGCGTATCGCGATATGTATCATATCTTACAGCATGAATTTATCTCGATTGGTAAGTAAAAGTGTGAAATTATCAATTTAAGCACATTATTGCTGCTCTGTTGTTATTAAGAGGTTTGCTTCACTATAAAAGTTTTTTAGATTTCTTTTTTTAAATCCTAAAATATCACTCGAAGTTCTTTGTGTTCTATGCTGGGCACAAGAGATATCATCAGTCTTGAGAACAGAACTCGCCCACATCACATTGAGGGGGTTTTTATTTGTGATGGAAAACAGCCAAAAACCCAGTTAAGCCGAGCATAACCGAGTAATGCTCTAACTGCATGAGGGAGAAGCTCCAGAAGGAGAAGGAAACGGGTCTGACCCTCATGAAAACAGCAGAATCCGGTAGCAGGAAATAAGAAATTAGAACGGTGCACTCCTGCAGCTCATGGGGAAAATGTCTTTTCTAGATCTTCTAGATTTGCTCTGTAATTTTTTTTTTCACAGCTTTAACAGTTCTTAGAACAAACAAGCTGCAAATTCCAAGATGTCTTCTCATTTTATAAACAGAGATGGCCTGAAGCCTTGAACATTACAGCTGCTGATACTGACCTCTGCGGTGCCTTCAGGGCTCCTCAGATTTGTTTTTCTGAATTTAAACAAAGGGAGTAATGACTTACTCAGCCATTCATGTTTATTCTAAGATGTGTTTTTGAAACGGTTTTCTTATTTTCCTCCAGGTTACATGGAGACAAAAAAAACACTCACATTCACACCTGAGGGAGTTTAAGACTCCAATTAGCCTATGAAATGTGTTTATGGACTGTAGGAGGCAGCTGGAAACCCACGCAAGAACATGCAAACTCCACACAGAAAAAAAACTAAATTAGAGCCTCAAATCAGGGATTTGTCTAATTTTTTTTAACAATTTTAATCAAACTTTTTATACTCAGATAACAATTGTTGGCAATACAAAGCTTAACCTTGATCTTGACAAAAGCTCAAGCTTGAACTACTGACAGTTTGGTATTGATCTTTGGTTCTGATCCAGAAGCAGCAAGCGTCTTCGACGCCGTGGCTCCGTCCTGCTGAGGGTGGAGCTGCACACTTTCAGTGCAGCTGGATCTAAATTCTTCTCACAGCACTGAGAGGACAAACAGGAAGGTAAATCATTCTCATCAGTGAGGAGAGACAAACAAGTCAATAGACCTATCAATAATGAAAGAGAGCAGGGAAGCATGCTGCTAAGCCTCACGTGGAGGAAGGCGCAGGTTAACCCACAGCGGCGTGACGCAGCATGTGGGCAGGAATTAATGGAGGAATGCAGTTAAAGGTGGTTAGCAGCTTTCTGATTGAATGTCTGACATGTGGAGGAATGAAAAATTAAAGATGATACCCAATGAGGGGAGAGGTACAGCCCACATTCACACGTCTGAAGTGAATCGTGCTGAGGGACCGATTTGAGGTTTTTGGATCCAAACTTTCAACTTTGAGAGAGTCACAAAAACAAATCTAATGCAGACGCTGCTTCAGGTTTTTGTAGTGTGAACACAAACTTTAGACCTTCAGTCTAACGTGACGAAACATGTAGAATTCAGAGAAGGATTGTTTATTTTTTTTCCCTCTGTGTGTTGCTCTAGTACTCACAATGTCATGGTGCCTCTGTCAGTCTCCTCCCCCTCTCCACTCTCCCCTCCTCTCCACCTGGCTGCTGATCAAACTTTCCTTTTATATCAATAATAATGAGTGAGAAGAAACACAATTTTCATTGGTTGTAGAAAATGTAGAGAGATAGTCCCAAATAACAACAATTAACCATGTTCTCCACTAACCTCACAATGTTGTTCTGATTGTTCTACTCTTCTACAAACACGCCGTTCTGGAAGGTCATTTGGGGGTGGGAACATGGTTCAGGTCAGAGGTCATTGTTGGCCATACCATAAAAGGCACTCACACTTCATGAAGTCCAGCTGTGACCATTCTGGCACCGTGTGGTGATGCACTATCATCCATGAACAGGAAGTTGGGGGTGTGCTGGTGGAATTGGTTCCATGATGTCTCTGAGGTAAGAACGTGCAATAACCAAATCAGGTTTACACTGAGACCATGTTCACTTTTGCTCACCCCGCCTTCTCCAGCAACGTTGACGACCATCATGTCAGTGCAAGGTGACCCAACACTCATCAATAAACAGGGCAGCAGACCATTGCTGCATTACCCAGGTCACATGGTCTTGTATCCACTCCAAATGTTGACATTGGTGTCAGTGGAATCACCTGAAACAGTCGTCTGGCATTCAAGTCCAGACAGTGGAGTCGATTGTGAATGATTTGTCTGGAAACCTTCGTATCCCTCACATTTGCCGAGCCATGTCTGAGTGCAGATGTCCTGATGTACTGGACATGTCACTAGGGATCCACTCTGGATCTGTCACAAACTCTGACAGTAGTTTTTAGTCTTGATGCAAGTCTGCTGATGTGACTTTGAGACTTACCAAGTTCACCTGCAACATCTGACTGTCTACTACCAACCTGAAGGCACAATGGTCAGGTGGTGCTGCTTGTCTGTTAAAAGACATGTTTTCATGCAACATTGAAAAGATTTGTCTATTAGATTTTTTTGTCTTTTGTTTTTCCCCAGTTAGTAAGACACACCACACCCAGTGAGACCATCCTGGGTACAGGCAACCTAGGCGGCCGCCTAGGGCACCGTCTTCTGGAGGGGGCACCAAATCATGCTGCTGATTGTGCTTCTTTAAAACTTTAAGAATGAAAAAAGGAAGAGGAAGAAACATGGACTCAAACACATGCACTTCATTGTGTCACATAGAAGCAAATAACATAATTTTTTCAGTCCACTGTAGTTTGTCCTCCCCAAAATAACACAAATGGACCATAATCAGAACCTTCTACCACACTGTATTTGTCATTTGTTAATGACGGTTGATTATTTTTTGCTGCATCACGTGTCCGCTGTGATGGTTGCTTTTATGTTATAGTAAAATAAACCTACCATGTCTCCATCCAAGTGGTATTTTCCAATATTGATTTGATTATTAATTTATCCCATTCTGAAGTGATTTTATATTGGTGTAGATCAGGGGTCTGCAACCTGTTGCTCTTTTATCCATTTAATGTGGCTCTTTAGCTTTGATGAAAAATGCTAACGTTTAAATACACATTAGTTTAGTTATTTAAGTTTTGTCATTTCTGCTTACATTTTTAACATGTCAAACAACTAAGTAAAAAATGTTTAATTTATTTCAGAAATTCTGTAGAAAAGTTCTTTGAACGTGTGTGTTAACTTAAAGTCAGTCAGATAAAAGGCTCCAAACGATGTTTTATTTTGGTAAATTACGCTAAAGCGGTTCAAGTTTCAACCATTTTGGGTTCTATTTTGAAAGGAACTGCTGTGTGCTGATGTCAAAAGTAAAATAATTTGCAACTATATATATATAGACACTGTTGTAATTTAAAATTTGTAAGTTACATTTAAAAAATGTGTTGACATGAAAAAAAAAACATAAATATTACTTATTTTTTTAACGATAAAGTGAGACTTTGTGGTTCTCGTTGGGTTCTAGTCTGTAAGAAACAAGACCACATGGCTCTTTTAGTGTTGCAGACCCCTGGTGTTTACTGATCCGATTTGGTTCTGCCTCAGACAGATCAATCTGGTTGGATCGTAGAAATAGATATCAATTCGTCGATTTATCGATTAATCATTACAGCCCTAGAAGCTACGGAGCTAATTCATCTTCTAAATCTATCTCGGCAGATGGGACTGTCCACATGCTGGATTAGTGGCCAGTTACCTCTATGAGACTTAGACGGTAGCAGGAAGTCTCATCAATTTTCGTTTTGTGTATTTGTTAAATACCATAAAATGAATGGTATAAAATGAAGTTTGAGCAGAGAAACAAACTGAACGTGTGCAACCTAAGTAAAAAAAAAACAAGTTTGTGGTTCTGCAAGGAATTCTGAAGCAATCACTGTGACTTGTCCTCACAAATAGATGGTGACAAGAGTGGGTTCAGGGAAAAGCTGCAGCTGAGAGACACAACTTTGTACCACTCACTTCCAAGAACCAGCAGAAGCAGTGTCTGTGGAACGGGAAAGAAAAAAGGAAAAAACAGAGTCTGAATAATTCCACTCTGATCTGAGGCTATGATGCTTCAGTCCTGAGTAGATCTGTGGTGCTGCTGACTGAAATCCATGTTTTTATCATGAACAGCCCCAGAAAAAGGTTTGTGTTGTGTACACGTCTTTAAGTTGGTGGTCTTTGTAGAACTTGAGTCAAAGCTAATTAAGGTATAAAACACAGACTTCAGTAGATTTTCTCTTTTGCAGTAATGGTTGTTGGTAAAAACTCATTTTCTTGTAGCTGTTAAAAGAAAGCGCTGAGTCATTGAAAAACTGATCAAACTCTCTGTATTTTTTATTTTTTCCGACTATGACAATTTGGGATCTGGTGGCCCTTAACCCTTTAACACCCGAGGCGTCACCAGTCACGCTTAAACACAAAATATTTAACATACTGTAACATTTCAACCATCAACACGGTCAAAGTAATTCCAGCAGATTCTGAAGAAGAAAAGAACATTAGCAATGGTGTTTTGGTGTTAAAGGGTTACTAAACAATTCATAATGTGTGTATGGGGGCATCTTCACAAAGGTTTTCTGCACCAAAAAAATGATGGTGGTGACTGAATTGGTGATTCAAGCCCCTAATCCAAACCCTTCATGTTGAGTGTCAAGCAGGGAGGTGAGGTTCCATATATAGTTCTTGGAATGACTGAGCCTGGATTTGAGGTCACTACCTGCCGGTCTTAGGATAGACATTCTACCAGTGAGCTGGTTGGGAATGTTTTATCCCAGGAGTGTCAAAAACAATCGTATAAGGGTCCAAAATCCAAAATACACCTTAGGTCGCGGGCCACATAGGATAAACATTTATTGAACTCTCCAAAACTACATTTTTAAAACTGTAACTTTTATATGAACTAGATATAGAGCATTACCTGCAATGATGCTAGTGTAAATGCTGTGAGTTAAATTTGGCCGCTGAAGATGCTGAAAGTGATAGCTGAAATAACTGACTCTAATAGCTAAAAAATGCTAAAGCTAATAACTGAA
>NC_050518.1:22543816-22550989 GCF_002922805.2 Oryzias melastigma | reverse complement strand
CAAAAAATGGAAAAAAGGCCTAAATTAGCCAAAACAGCTATGTAGCTGAAATACTAGCAAAACTTTAAAATGGTCCCAAAAAAATTATTAAAAAAACGGAAAAAAGGCTAATTTAACCACAACAGCTAGCATGTAGCTGAAATATTAACTCCAAAATAGCCTAAAAGGTCTTAGTAAATGCCAAAATAGTCCAAAAAGCTAGCAAAAAGCCAATTTTTAAAACTTTAAAACTGTAACTTTTTAACATAATTATGAATAATAAAAAGGCAGGAATATTATTCCAGAATAAAAAAACTAAACCTTAAATAACTTTCAATATTTTATTCTATATTAAAATATATTTTGTCAAAATTATACAAGTTACACATAAGCGCACAATAACATCGGTCATCGGGTTTGACTTGGACACGTGTTCTATCCTAATAAAAAGCTCCAGATCAGGTTTAATTTAGTACTTGGGACATCAAGTACTGATGCCAAAGTATTTCCAGTCTAATTGTGAAACATTTTAAGAAATGAGATTCTAAGTCCAGTTACCATAACTCTGCTTTAAGACCAATTTATAAAGGGTTTGATGGAGTTTCTGACTGTCATGGATGGTGTTGCTCTGGCAAATAAAATCATTTGAAAAACACAAAAATGATTGGTGTGACAAATGAATTATATTGCATTATAATTGTATCCTGATTGTTTGAATACCTAAACATATTTTTGCTCATTGCTTGTCACGTCCAGATCATCCAGAGAAACTTTGGATTAAAAAATAGACAAAATGTTTGTCTTGTTAAAATGAGTTCTCAAAACCTTTAGAAAATACAGACTTGTTTCATCTGATTCTTGTTATTGCTGCAAATATACCAGTTATAGAAAACAATGATCAAATCCCGCTAACACGGCCGCTCTGCAGCATGACCTCGCTCTGCATAATGCGATCAGACAAGCACATTTACACGACATTGTTTATTCAGATTAGGAGCTAATTTGGGGTGAAATCGACATGCATGTGAACACAGCCTCTGTTTACTCACAAATGTCTTTTTCTGGTCTTTGAGCGTTCTCTTTACAACTACGTCCTCCAGACTTCCTCATCAGCTGTCATTCGTGGGCATTCTTTAACATTCCCACCTCGTGTTCAATATTCTCGTGTTGCCTTCATAACCTTTTCTCAGATTAAGAACATTGGTATTTGCCGTTCCTGTTTATTGTATTGATTATTGTGCCCAGACTGCGTGTAACCTCACACGAGTAAAGGGTTACTTTGACCTGCTTTATCTCTATCAGTCCAGTTTCTATCAAGACTGAAGGTAAACAAAACAATGTTGATAAACTCAAAGGAATAAATAAATCTTCGACAGCTCTTCAGCTCACATCCCATCAGACGGCTGCATTAATCCACCACAGAGGTTTCATTTTGGTAAATGAATTAATTGTTAAATGGTTCTTAGGAATTCAATCACTGAATTATTGCTGTTTATAGGGTAAGAGAATTGAACTTCAAAGGCAGCTTAAGAATAAATAAAACGATTGTTTGGGGGTAAACTGGAGGTGTTGGACGGGAACTCTCTATTGAAAAGTACAATGTATTTCTTACAAAGTCAATAATCAAAATCTGCATCGCAATGAATAAAAGAAAATCGGGAAAGAGCACCAATGGATAGAATCAAGAAGACAGAACGGGTGCAGGACTGAAACTTTGCCATGAGCACACAAAAAGACCAAGTTGTGCTTAAGTTAACTCAGACATGTTATAAAGAAGCTGTTTTTTCATGAACTGCAGAACACCGACAGCCTGTTGGAAATAGAGGTCTGCTTATGGTTCTTCAGAAAAATATTTGCACAAGCTTAAGGCCTCATATATTTTATTGTGTAGTTCGGGAGTCTGCAACCTTAAACAATAAAAGAGTCATTTGAACCAGTGTCTTATATATACTGACTAAACCCAGCGAGAGCCTGAAGAAATCTACTTCACTGTTTAGAAAAATACAGTTGATCCATGTTTTTGCTTTTAAATGCTTACAAAAATTGAATTATAAAAGTTTTTGTACATAGAACTATTTTACCTACTTTTACTTTAAAATCCCCTCTGATGAAAATCCTGTTTTTGGAGTTTTTAACATCTGTGTGGCATTTTTCTTATGAAAGAGAACAAATTTAACGAGAAATCATTTCGTTTTTGCATTTCAGAGTATTTCTCCTTTTAAATATCTGTCAATCAAACTGTCACAGACAGACTCTGTTTGAATTAATGATCCTTCTGTGCTGCACATGCACTAAACCCTCATCTGTTCCTAGTGTCTAGTTCAGGTTCTGGAGAAGAGAAGATGGTATCTTCACATTGATGCAGTCAAATGAGCCGCCGTTCACATTTCTGTGGTCAAATCAGCCGTCAAGATCAACATGAAAAGCAGATTTTTAAGAAATGTAGGTTGTGGAATTTTTGGTTAAAGCCTTCATAATCATAATTAAAACACAGCAGGGAAAGTTTTTCTAAATTAAAAAAAAAAAAAAGGGGGACTTTAAGCAGCAACATGTACAAGCTCATTTAAAAATAAAATACATCCTGTGTCTAATAAGATCCTCCTGCAGCAACAGATTTACTCTAATGAAAAATGTAAATCAAACAGTATTTTCTCTTTTTACTAATAATATAAAAACATGGCAACATTGGTCCCATTTTTTAAATCTAAAAATGTACAATGCAACTACTGTTGTGCAGCAAAAGATAAGAATATGTGATTTAACTTTAATCTGATAATAAATTTAACCATTTTTTAAAGCCAAAAAGTCACAACGGTAGGTTTAAAACCGACACATGTGACCCTGGAGCCTCAGATTGCAGACCTCTGCTATAATGTAGCTCACAGTTTCCTGCAAGAACTCTGTCGAAAAGGTCAAAGAATGGAGGAACTTGGCGCTTTTAGCCAAAATCAATAACCTGTACCGTTTTCTAGGACATAGTCTCTGCAGAGTGGAATTAAAAATTCTCCTCCTAGTTGTCTGTTGTCAAGAAGCAACACCACCCCCCTTCCCATCACCCATAAGCTGTCTGTTTACACTCTCTGCTCCTGCATTGCGAATGGCGAGCAATAATTGGAGCTGTCCGGTCAAACAGTTTTGATCCAGATTCCAGCTCAGACGAGGCAGACAAAGACGTTCATGGATCTATTTGTCAGAAAGTGGATGCATCAGAAGGGAATGGAGCAGGGACCACAAATAATTATTTTTCAAACAATATTTTGTTTTCTACTCCTGATTCACAGGAATTTGAATAACACATTCTCAGAAATGCAATTTAAAGCTTAATTTTCTTAACTCTATCGTGCAAAAAATGTTAAAAACACCAAAAAACACAATCAAGCACATTTCAAAGCTTTAGTATCTGCTCAGCTTCAGATACAACTGTTGTCCTTTTTTAAGTTGTTTTCACATTTGTCTAACAGTAAAGACATAATCAACTAACGAGAAAGTTTCTTTATCCATATGTTTAAAGTTTTGTTTTATTTAAGTGAAAAATTAGTTCTGCAAATGAAAAGTACAGTGAATCCTCCTACTCAGAGCAAAAGCCACACTTGCATAATACTGTTAATTTTCTGGAGAAATCTGTGATGTAAACCAGGTGAACCTGATGCTCAGCTGTCATGATGGTCAGAAGTTCATAAACACAATAATGAGTTCTTCTCTTCCTACTTGTTCACCAACGACAGCTGAGTGCAGCCCTGCATGAACTTTATTTAAAATCCCAATAATGCCTAAAAACATAGTTGTGCTGCCGAATGTGAATGATAAATGAAGACGTCAGGGGATTTTGTGGGAGGCGCTGCAAGCGGATGCAGGGAGAAAAAGATCATTCAATGAAAAGTGCTGATTAGAATGACTTCTTGACCCGGGAGTTTGATGATCTGCTAATTGCCTTCTCATCATGCAGCAAAACAACACTGTCCTCCAGGGAGCAGCACATTATTCCAGCAGTTTCCTATAGTTTCTCAGTGCTGGAGTGTCCGTGTTGATGCATTGTGATTAAATTATGGTTAAATCGTATCAAAAACTGAGGTTTTGCATTTATCGCAGGAGATAAATACAGTAAAAAGTTGGATAGAAGAGTCTGGAGGAATGAAATCCTGGAAGAGTTTGAGGAGAAAGAAGCTTTATGGGTTTGTTCTCACATTTGACATTAAACTAATCTTAATGTTCTCCAAAAATCCAGTGAAAAAGCTCCTTTTGGGAAGGTGAGAGTCTCCTAAAAATGAATTCTGTATTTTATTAAAAGGACATCACAGGTTTTTTTAGACTGCTGTAATTACCTTTGCTTTTATTATTTTATCATAAAAGTATTAAATACTCTTGTTATTTTTGCAGCTTTAGATCTGATCAGCTCTTGCTTTGAGATTGATTTGGATTGGATTTGGTTGATCACAGCTCATGATAAGAGGGAATACGAGTTAGATTTATTTTTTTTTACTTTTTGGAAAAAGAAAATATGTATATGTACTTCAATTTTTGCTTTACCACACTTTTACTTTAATCTAAAGATATAGTTATAATAATAAAATGACAGCTCAACTTCTGCTGAAAAATAGGGGTAGATAGAAAGCTATTTTTCTTTTAACTTAACATTTTACTTCAATATTTAAAAGCTTGAGAATCTGTACATAGAATTTGTACACTTAGCTCCTTTTTGTAAAAAGCAGTATGACTGTAAAAACTTAAAATTGTTTAAAATAAACTAGATTTTAAAAGTTACAATTCATTTAATTTCTTATTTAGATTTTTTTTCCCTTATTTCTTTGTCTTGTGCCGCTTTGAGACGCTTTTTTCCTCAAAATCTACTGGAAGAATTGTGTTAACGATTAAAAGATTAAAGATTTTGTGTTTAAGCGTCACTGGCGACACCTCAGGAGTTAAATGGTTAAATATATATTCTCAAATAATTATAAGATTGTAAATGCCTGGAGGGCGTTTCAATTTGGCCACTAGGTGGTGATCGCGCTACAGAATTACACCTAATTCTAGAAGAAAAAGACAGTATCAGCAACAAAAACAAACAAAAAAAAAAAACAAAAAAACAGTGTTTTATGCCACAAATGACTAATTTAAAAAACATTTTCTTAAAGAATTTGGAAAATTCATAAATGTGAATATATAAAGACGTTATTTTTTTCTCTAATGTTTGGTTAGGTACCATTAGCCGTCCTATGGGAAATTCCATAAGACGTTAGCATCAAGCTAGCAGATTTTAGCATTATGCATAAAATCGATCTCTACTTTTCAGGATTGATTATTGATCTATTGAGCTTAGATTGATTAAAATTGATTAATCGATTTTACCAAACTATCCCCCAGTTGGGGGGTTTATTTTTGTTTAAAATATATTGGATTTCACAGTAAAAGAAAAGTCTTAAATTGTTATTCAACAAAATTAACCTGAATTAAATTTTGGTTTCAGTTAAAAGGGTCAAATAAATTAAATTATTTTCCGCTTTAGTGTATTAGATGAAACACAAATGAGCCTCTTCCAGCGTTGCCATGTATTTGTGTGCGGTTTGAACTGCGCGCGCCCCCTCTGCACGCGGCCGCAGCGTCTACGTCAGCAGAGGGAGATCAGCACCTCGGACAGCAGCCGCCGGTCACTCAGAAAGCCGCCACAGCTCCTTCCCTGCCCACGCAGCTGCTGGGAACGCGGCACCCGCCCGAGGAGATGGACGGATGACCGGAGGAAAAAAATGGCGAGCTGTTTACTGGATGACAGTCAGCCTTTTTCCCTCCCTGTTCCGGAAGTAGTGGCTGCGTTGGTTCAGTCTCCAAGCCGACCATTTCGAGGAGGAAGAAAAAAAAAACCATCACCGCCATCCATCTGATCCCATAATCAATGCCTTCGCTGAGGTGTCACATCTGACAGATGCGGATCCACGCGTCTTCCGTGGATAATCGGAGGATCAAGGTGCCTTCTTCATCTGCCTCTCGGTTATTTGGCTTCTGGCTGAGATGCTGATGGACATCGAGCGAGGACGGAAAAACATGGGGCTCTCGGGTGTTTTTGTATCGCTGCTATAGGCTTGTGAAAATGCAAATGCAAAGGGCTGCATTTCTCATCTCGACGTGGATTGTCGGGGATTGTTTTTGCCTTTTGATGAAATAGAAGCGAGAAGAAAAAAAGAGCGAGCATGCTCTGACGCTCGGGAGGATTCAATTATGGACTATAAAACACAAAGACAATAGAAAAAGAGCAATTTGATCAATTTTTTTTCTATTTTCTGGATTATGATTCTTGACAAGAGTCCCAGATGTGAGAGTGTGGATGGCATGCCGTTAGATTTGTTGCTCTCCTCCCCGCTCTCTCTTTCAGTCTTCTGCTTTGGGTAGCAAAAACATGTAGGCTGTTTTTTAATATTTATTTTGTAATAATTCCCTTTGCCTGCTAGCGTCTGCAAATGAAGGTGGAGGAAATGGAGCAGTGAGCGCGCGCATGAGGCAGAGGCAGGCAGGCAGGTTGTGGTGTTTTCTGGGGTGCGGTGGAGGACGCATCTCGACAGAGAGTTGTTTGAGTAATGAATATTGAGAGAGAGTGTGTCGGCCAGCTGAAAGGGAAAAATCTTTCATCCGCATTGGCTTCGACACACATGCCATCAGTGGAGCGGGAGCCCTTCTTTCTCCTGGTAGAAGCGTGCGTTTTCCGGGCTGGATGAGGGCAAACTCCGAGCAGTGAAGCGCATCTTTACGCAGACAAACATGTTCAAGTATCGGATCCGCATGTTTTTTAATGAACTCAAAGTCCTGGTGTTTATGCGATCCGATTCACGACAGTCAGACACAGAGAGACGCTCCACCACCACCACCACCACCTCCACCATGCGCGGTCTGGGGATGGGCGGCTGCGGCTGGCCGCCGTTCGTCGACTGCCATTCCCGGGACGACGAGGAGGAGTATTACGGCAGCGACCCGCGGCCCCGGAGCCTGGCGTTTGAGGACAAGGAGCCCAAGCTGCAAGTGGGCCTGGACGCCGTGTCCCTGACCAGCACCGCCAGCAGCCTGCGGACCCCCCAGTGCCGGATCTGTTTCCAAGGCCCCGAGCAGGTAAACGCAGCGGAGAATGGCTCCCCATGCTGATAATGTGTGTGTGTGGAGCCGAGGAGGGATGAGGAGAATCTTCTCTCCTCCTCCTCCCCCCCCCCCCCC
>NC_050518.1:22534366-22543810 GCF_002922805.2 Oryzias melastigma | reverse complement strand
TCATCTGCCATCTTTGTGTTATTTCTCAAACCACAAAGGCCCCCTGATTGATTAGAGCAGCCTTCCCCTCATGTGCATCCTCAGGAAAACAAAAATAAATAAAAATAGTGCTCTCAAATTCGCCTGAAGAGGCTGCACACTCTGTTCAGAACAGTCCTCACAGCTTCAGTTCACAGGCAACTATTGTCCTTTTCAGAGGATGACCGCTCACTGATCTGCCCATCCAAATATCAGGCTGTTTCAGAGCTAGTCAGCATTTGAGCAGATCCCTCACATCTCAAATCTGGCCCACATGGCAACAAAGAAAGTTAACCAATTAGGTCTGCAGGATGACAAGCTGTGAGTCACTTCGCCAGCCATGCAAGTCTGTATCACAGAACACCACGGTCAGCTATTGATCACTTGTTCTTGGAGGACGTGTGGATCGGGGGGATAACTTATCCTTCAACCCAACCCCCCCCCCTCCAACAACAACAAAACAAGGAGCCGTGCTCCTGTTTAGTCGGTGGCCAAACGCGGGTCTCACCAGATGTGCAGAAACCTGTGCCGCTCGGATCAGCAGGTAGCTCTGAACACCGAGATAATTAGAAACACTGTAAATCCTGCAGGAGCACAGATGGATATTACCATTTAGCCACTTCTCCACGATAGGCGTACAGTGTTGTTACAGCCCATGTGCTAATTTATGACATCTGCCTGAGAGTTTGCAATGGGGAAACAGTAAAGCGGAGGATAAATCACTGCAGGCTGGCTCTGAACACTATTTGATGCTGCAGACAGGGATCAAGCCCACGTTCCTGTCCCTGGCCTACTCAAACATCCCCTTTCGATAAAAGGTTCATGTTTTTTAGGCTTTTGGACTCTCCGGCAAGGTGACTCATCCAGCAACGTGGCTCTGAGCTGCCTCTTATAGCTACAGACAAAGAGCAAAGGAAACAAAGGGAAAGCCCTGCCATAAACGAGTGCAGCTCCTGCGTGTTCCTGATTGTTTTACTCTGAAAGGATGCAGCTCCAGCCTCCTTGTGTGGAGGGTTTGCCATTTTATGGTTATTTCATTATTAAAGCAGGTCACCACAGGAAGTGGGGATCATGTCGCTGTCAGACGTAATCACCCAGCGCTGCAGGTTGTACCGAGCATGAAACCCTATTAATTGTCTGTCAGAGGCATCAGTGGAAGGCTGACTCTAATCATCAGTGGAGTTTGCTTGCAAACAGTCTCTGGGAGGATCGGGTGGCAGGGTAGGAGGGGTGCTCACCCCTTCTTGCCCTTTTCAAGAGTGTGCAGTTGGGAGCTCGGGGGCACTTCCTCACCCGGGTTTTAGTGTAAAGGTTGCAGCCGAGGAGGAAGACCACTTTCGTAGTCATGAAGTGACACTTCAAATTAACACCTTGGTGCTCTGTGATGTAGCCAGCAGCAGTGCGTGGGCCTCGGATGTGTTTGTTCACCTCCTTGCTGTTACGACTGATATTTTACCTTCAGTGACTTTGGAAAAATCCGAGGGGAGTGTGACCCATCTGACCCAACTTCTACAATCTAAAAAAAAGGAAAAATAAAGGTTTCCAGAATAAAAGTGAAATGTGAGGCAGGAAAAATATTAAATGAGAGTTAAACTAAACTTCTGGTGTGACGTCCTCTCCCTCTGTAGGTTGGTTCAAGAAAAATATATTGCCTCGTTGTATTATATCTGCAACCACACATTTTAGGATGTTTTTTAACATGACAAGATTCCTGTTTAAAGATAAAAACTATTGAAGCTCTCACAGGTTCCAGTTCTTTTTAATATTTAGAAAAGTAAATACGTAAAGCATTAGAGTGCAACGATTCATTTTAACAACTCATAATTTGTGGTTGACAGTCCCATTCATAGTCAATATTGGTTCATTTTGAACGATCCCATTCACTGTCCTAAAATGAACCCAGGACACATTTATCCAAAACTTCCACCAGTGAGACTCGGAGATAAATACTGAACAGTGCAGGTGACGTTTTCCAGATTCCTTGTATTTTAAACAAACAAGTAAAAAAGAATGAATGTCAAATCTGTTCACATTTTAGTTTCATAAAATTCAACCCACTCTTGTTTTTCCACATCAAAATAACACAATTAGAACATTCTATCACACTGTTCCTCAATCCAAATGGTATGTTCTAATATCAATGATAATCAATTTAATTTGAAATGACTTTCTAATGGTATAGTTTGATTGGGTTAACAACTTGCCTCAGGCAGATGATCTGGCTGAATTGTATGAGTATAAATCAATTAATCTACTAAGTTGATTAATCGTTACACTCCAAGTAAAGCAACAAATAACAGAAATAATCAAATGATGAACCTTAATTTTTAAACAAATTAAAGGTACATTCCACACATTTCCAGATCCATCTATTTATTTAAACAGCCAAATCTACATTTGTTGTGCAACAAAACTTGTTACAAATAAAGTCAAATTGTGGTGCTGTTGTAAACTGTTTTTCAAAGTTATTATCATTGCCTGTATATGACAACTGGACAGAGTAAGTGTGACATCACCCATAGACTCAGGTTGTGTCTAAATTCCTTCACAACTCACTACTTAGTGCACTTAATAGTGATTTAAATGTGTCTGGATCTACAATTACAAAATTGAGTGCCCTAAAAATTTCCCAGAAGTCTTTGCAAAAAAACAGCATGCATCGATTTTCAGTAGATTGGTAAATTTAGACCACAATGCATTGGCTTTGGACAATTTTTATGAATAAAATGTATGTTTATTTATTTATTTTTTATAAATCATCCACAATTTCATGATCATAACACATTGGATTCATAAATAGTCTTCGCAAAATGCTTGTATTTATTTGTTTTTTGCTTCACAAAATCAGTGACAACATATTTGCCATTAAAAAAAAAAAAAAGTCGTGAGCATGGTGTCTGAATGACTTTGAAAATCCAGGACACTAGTTAGCCCAGCACTATATAGTTTTTTAGCAGTTAGGGAGGCCTTACTTTTACTTAATGAATTTAAGTCAATTTAGTCTCCTTTTTTTTTCATACAAATGACGCCATGTTATAACCAGACGTTGTGAGTTAGCAGTGATTGGTCCAAGTCACTCTGAGTCACTATTTCTGTGGAAGCTGCTCTAGCCAATTAGCAGTGAGTTTGTTGGAAGGCCACACCCCTAATAGTTGAAAGGGGGCTAAACAAAATCTGTCAATCAAAGGTTTTGGTCGTTGGACGTGGGGACCAGCAGCCACCACATACTTTTATTGAGGAATCTGATTGGTCAGTTTGTAACTTGAATAACTTGCACTAAAAACATAAATATTAATAAATATTAGGATTAGCAAGAACATGTTAAAAAACAAAAGAATCAGAGCAAGGTTGGTCATTCTAACAAAAAGAATGACTGAATGATAGCTGTGTATTTCTCTATTTAATTTTAGCGTCTTGGAACCAGCAGGTACTTCCTGTTTGGAACATAAAGGGGGTCCAGTTTTCTTATGGAGCCAATGATTAGAACTCTATTGGAGGAGTAGAAATCTTTTACTCTCTCTGAGATCGTCGTATTAAATTCAGGTGATGGTTTATAAGCAAAAGGCAAAACTAACAATAGTGAGAGAACAGAGCACACTAATACTTCCACATAAATAAAGGAGCATTAACCGAAGCAAGATGATCAATCAATCAATCAACCGTTGTCTTTAAAGAGGCGGATTTTTATTAACTGTTAAGCTGTGGTTTGGTGAAAATGTGTGCAAGAGTTTGAGGGATCCTTCTCTAACTCTGGATCCTTTCACACATTTAAAGTTTATCCACTGGATGTTGAACAAACATCTCCTAAAGTTTAAGATTAAATAATGAACTGGACTCTAACAAACGCAACAAGCTTTTTTCTGATCCATGTGAAGTTCTTCTAATTTTTTTGAGGATATTCAACAGACAAAACTTCAAAAGTTTTGCCTCATTTTGACATTGCTGGGCTGTGGAGGAGTGTCCATACAATGAGTAGGTTTTAAGCAACAGTGCAGTCAGACTTTATCTTTACTGACACCATGTGTCTGTATTCTAGAATTCTGTCATTAACCAATAAACAAGAAAAATGAAGCTACAACTTTAGGAAATATCGGGCAACAATCCTCCAAAATGATACTTTTCCTGACCTTTGTAGCTTCTGATAGGCTGGAGATGCTTGATCCAGGTAGTCAGTGTTGGTGGATAGAGGTCTGGAGATGCCCACTTCTGCCCTGGAATCCATAAAAACATGGCAGCCTCCTTATTTCAGGAAGCTAAAGGTCAGATGTTGCTGTCAAGTTAAGGTTCTAGTTTGGAGTTTGTCATTCAAGCCATGCAATTAAAAGAGGGTTCCTCTCTCGCCTCTGAGAAAGAAAGTTTATGCTCCACTTCAACTTAAAGATTGCTAAAAAATGTAAAAAGTGAAACTGAAATTTTGTTAAAAAGATTTTTGTCAGAAAATTTGTTAAAGTCCCACGCCGATTATCCTTTGATCCACTGTCAAACCATTCCAAGTGGTCTTGTAATTATTATTATTCCGTTTTTAGCCCAAATAAAAAAACTTGTAGTTTTGTTGGACATAGTTTCTGTAGAGCGGCAGTAGTTTGTCAGAGATTTGCTTCTGAGTTGTGGGCGGGGGCAGCAGAATGGACCAACCCTGCTCTCTCACCTCCAACAGAACATTAACGAGTCAGCAAAAATGGCGAGGCATGTCGGAAAGAAAACTACGGTGGCCCTAAAGTCCAAATCACATCAACAAATCAACTGAGATCCAGCTTGGAAAGGGTGACTCCATGACCAGAAACTCTACAAATCCAAAATAACTTTCAGTTGAAACGTAACCATCCCATCAGCGATGCCCCATAGTAGCTACTTTTTTTGGTTTCTTATGGTCTTTCATTTTTTCAACATTTCATTTTGTTTTCTGGAAATTCTTTTGTTTTCTAAATGTTTTTTCTGTTTTTTATTGCTTTGTTTGTTTGTTTGGTTTTTTAGAATTTTGATTTGTTTTCTGTTTTTTAAATATTTGTTTTCCCGTTTTAATTGTCGTTGTGATCTTTAAAATGTTTTTGCATCTAATGATTTCCACTTCAGTAGCTAATAACTAAAAGTGCTAAAGCTGTAATATTACCTAAATGCCAAATTAGACTAAAAAACAAAAAAAATGTAGGTTAGTCAAAACAGCTAGCGTGTAGCTGAAAAAATAGCTAAACTTTAAAATATCCTTAAAAAAATGAAAAAAAGCCTAAATTAACAAAAACAGCTAGGATTTAGCTGAAATATGAGCTAAACTCCAAAAAATCTTAGTAAGGACCAAAATAATCCAAAAAGCTAGCAGAATGCCAATTTTTAAAACATAAATAACATAACTTTTTAACATTACTATGAATAAAAACAGGCAGGAATATTGTTCCAGAATAAATAAACCTTAAATAACTTTTAATATTTTACTCTCTGTAAAAATGGATTTTGTCAAAAATATACAAGTAAAAAATAAGCGCAAGATAACATCAGACCATTTATAACAATAAAATGATCTGGAGGGCCGGATCCGGCCCCTGGGCCTTGAGTTTGACACATGTGACGTACATGGATCTACTATCTCCAAGTGGATGCATTTGAATGGAGCGTAGCAGAGAGCTTGAGGCTTTCTAGATCACAAATATAAACTTTTTCTATGTTTTATTTTTTTTTTGTCTGCTCCCGATTCACAAAAATGTATATAAAGAAAAAGTTAGAAATGTAACTCTCAGCATAATTTCTTTTATGTCCTCCATGATGCAAAAAATGTCACAAGAACATAAAAAACAATATTGTTGGACTTTGGCACTTCAGAGTAAAGAAGGTAAAGAATTCTATAAACTTAATTTTTGTCTTCATGTCCCTCTCGTTGGGGGTCCACCTTCATCTAATCCTCTCCTCTGCGTTGTTCTTGCTCACATTAAAGGGTAACCAAACAGGGAAGTTGGAGGCTGACTCCGCCCACAGCCTAACACATGGGTGGGGCTGGGGAACAGGAATGTTATCATTGCTGGAGCTGCAGATCATGATATCAGACATCTGAAACTTAAATGGTTATTAGAACAATCACACAATTCAACTGTAATACCTCAATTCAACCTTTAGGGGGCAGCACACAAACAGGTTTTGACTATATTTTCAAGAATTAAACAAGTTTATTTTATTTGTCAAACATTTGGCAATGACCAACAGACAGCACTTTTAAAGCCCCATTTATAGAGGTCAACAGACAAAAAAAAACTTGATTTAGGGTTTGCATTCTAAAATAATTCTATAAACCTTGAAGTTCAGCTCTTTCTCTGTAAACAAGAGTGAGCAAACCTCTGGATTTATCTGCAGTTTTTGGATAAAAACACAGCTCTAAAATTAACAACCGGAAACATTGTAGTAGACCCCTTTAGCCGCACACCAGCACACTAAAAGGTTTGCAAGTGTTTTGTTTGTTTTACCGGAGCGCATACGTCACTTATTGATCCTCCCACAAGTGTAGTCCTGGAAAAAGCAGAGAAAAGACTTTGTGTTTGAGGTTTTTGTTGCATAGCAGGGAACTAAAGATTTGCTGTTAGTCATAAAGTATTTTTTTCCACTTACTCCACAGGCGCCGTGGTGAAAGTGTGTGAAGGGGTTAATGAGCCAAGCTGTTGCCGTGACAAGTTCCCACATAACAATGAACACACAGTTTGTTTTGAAGCAGTAACACATCCACCGTCCTGCTGTCCTACAGACTCATCACAGCACCAAATGAGCATTTCAGTGCAGCTAAGAGAAACATTTGGATGAAGTACTTTTGGAAAACTACAGTGTCAAGCTGTTTTAGGATAAAAACAGGATTAGGTAATGTGAGAACATTCAAATAACAGGCTGAAATCCCACTATTCTTGCTGCAGCTAATGGTTTGGAGCAGAATAAACACACAGAAAAACAAGATGTTAGCTCTACAGCTTGATTGATTTGAATATATTACCGTGAAGTGAATTTCTTTGGTTTTTGTTTTTATTTTCATTACGCTACCTAAAAAAATGCTGAAATTGTTGCAGATAAAAAATAGATTTTATGTTTTAATCATCAGTTGAACAGTTTTTGGCTGCAGAGACAAGAAGTTAGAAAAATTAGCATTGAACACGGAACATAATCTGTGGAGCTGATGAACTTGGACCGAACAAATTTGGGTTTGTTTGAGTACAGCTGAGCCCTGGAGAAGATCTGGGCCAAATCTGAGTTCTTACCCTATCCCATACGGCTTCTCCCTACTCCTACATTTAGCCCTCCAAACAGAGAGATACGGAAAAATAATCCCTTTAAATTTGGATGTTACTCCCGCTTGATGACATCATCAATAGTAGCCTGTCAGCTACGTTAGCGGGGAGCTGCTAGCGCTTGGACATACATAGCAACATTGGTTATATAATTTAAATAAAAATAGGTCGTGCTTAAACAATAAATTATTAATTACATTTAAATTAGAGCCAGAAATCAATTGAATAAAATTAACTGAGTTTCTGATGTCTTTAGAGATATTTTTCTGATGATGGAGGACACGTATGAAGAGAATGTATCTTAAAATTGTAAAAAGCTTGTGGATGTGATGTAGAACCTTAAATCTGCTCCATTCTGATGCATCCATGAACGTCTTTGTTTTCCTCGTCCGAGCTCAAAACTGTACAGCTGAATCGCTCCAATGCTGCTCGCCATTTTTGTTGCTGTGAGACAGTGGGAGAGACTGTAAACGGATGGATGATGGGAAGGGGGGGCTGCGAAGCAAAAATCTGATGAACTTCTGACGATCTACAGAAACTATGTCCTAGAAAATTAAAACATTTTGGTTAAAAACTGCATAATGAAAATGAAAAGATCACTGGAAACGTTTTCAAAAGATGATCAGAGTTTGAAAAAAACATGACTCAATCTAGAGAAACGTGGGGCACACAAAGGAGAAATGCTTCATCTGTACGGGTGATGTATTAGAAGTGAAGGCGCAATGATAGTTGGAGGGTTAGTGAAGCCAAAAGCTGGCTTTCCATTATGTTCCTTTCAGGCAATCCCAATCTAGCCGCTGATCTAACTGCAGAAAATCGCTCTGCTTCAGCCTGATGTTCCTTCTTAAAGGTGCTGTGTGTGAAAGCACACCAAACCGAATGAAGATGTGGAGATTTTTGACAGTTTTTACCCAAAAACACAGTATGATCTTTTAGACAAGCTAATCTGAACCAATCTGTTTTAAAATTAATGTAAAATTTGATCTAATGGATTCTTTAACATAACATCTGATGCATTTTCAATTAAAGTGAGTAATAAAATGTTTAAAATGTGCAGGAGCGGGTGAGCAGACGGTGAATATAGACAGCACGGCTGTTTGGTCCACCGTTTCCTGAGACAGTCTGCTCCAGCTGACAGGTTTGAGAGCTGATGTCAACTCCGGTGTGGACCAAAAAAAGCTCACAGCACAAATCCAACGAACCCGAAGTCAAGAACATTTTAAAAATGTCTCGATGACAAACAAGTTTGACAACTTTTTCACAAATTGACACACTTTTCGGGGGAGTTAAACACACGTTTATGACAGCCTGATGAACAGAGACTGTATTGCAAATGGTTTTTCAGTGTCATAGCTACAGCTCTGTCTGTGTCACCGCTTAATGTAAAGGGAGTCATGTGACTTCACCCCACCCATTTATGCAAAAGGCTTTTGTCAGACTGTTGGACACAAACTTATTGAATTATTTCAGCTCAGAAAATCAAATGTAACTTTTATTATAAATATAATTTTTTTATTGAATAAAGAAAAATGTAAAGAGAAACAGGGATCTTATTTTATTTTATTTTATTTTTGGCAGAAGTTTATATGAAGTCCTTTCAAAATAAAAGACGGCATGTGTCTGACAGGACCACCCCAATGGAGTTAATGCACTTCTATGAAAGGTTTCAAATAACTCAAGACAAAAATGACATTGTATCTGGTTATACATTAGATATTTGGTGACTTTTGCTTGAAATCTATGCATTCTTAGCAAAGTGTTGAGAAAACAAGGCCATGTGACGTCAGTGAAGATGTAAAAACCTGGTTTATCTTACTTCTAGGTGCACCTTAGCCATAAATTTATAAACTTAGCAATTCTAAATTAAATCAATGCCAACTTAGTATTTTAAAAATCCCTATTATTTTATTATTCTTCAACCAGTGAGCCACTATGTTTGGCTAAAAGAGCCACATGTGGCTCCAGAGCCGTAGGTTGCAGACCCCTGACTTAGACAAATGGCTTAATGTCGAGATCTCCTCGGCTATTATTTATTATTTTGCATGGACAGCTCCTTCCTTAACGTCTGCTATCTTCAGAGTTTTTGTCACTGGGCAGAAAGTGAGCTCTGCATGTTCTAGCTAGGTTTCTTTCGGATGGTGCAGCCAAGAGAGATGTTTAACAAAAGCAG
>NC_050518.1:22533294-22534290 GCF_002922805.2 Oryzias melastigma | reverse complement strand
GCATAAATTCCAACAGGTTTTGTTCTGGTCGCACATAAATATATGCAAATAACATCAGACATGTTTAAAAAAACATTAATAATGTATAATATATATACATTGACTACATCAATATATATACCACTTTAGCACACACTTGATGTTTCCCAGCTTGATTTCTCTTTTAAATTTTAAATCCTGTCCTGTGATGATTCCTCTTAGTTGGATTATTTTGTTGTCATAGTTTTTGCAGTTGATTGCAAAACACTGCGTCCTCTTTTGTGATTCTTTACGTCCTTGTTCAGACCTTTTCAGTTCTTTTTTTATTGTCCAAATGCAGCACACACAAAGAATAATATAAGACATTCCACGTAATAAGCCAATTCTGAGAGTTAAAATAATGAACTTGTCAGAGTGTAACAAAAGACTTGGAAGAGAAAGGAAAAATAAATAAATCATAAATAAAATTAAGATACCAAACAAGACTTTGACTATACTAACAGCTTTCTTATTGGATTCAGTATTCTTAATATACTAAACAATCTGTAAAAAACACAAAAACAGTTTTTTGTTTGCATATTTAGATTTATGAGTGTAATATTTAGCCATAATTATCAATAAATTAATATTTCTTCTCAGAATTAACCTTTTCTTTCCCAAAGTAACCAAAAACATGTTCATAAAATAATTAAAAATTTGAACAAAGGTATGTTGCTATAAAGCATGTTAAGTCTTTCCATAAATGTGCACGTGAATGTACATTACCAGAAAATGCAGTTTCTGGCGAGGCAAAAAGAACAGTTAAAATCAATATGTTTTTTAAACTTTGTAAAAAAAAAAAAAGCGATTTCCTTCTCCTTTTTTTATCCTGGAAGACTCAATGCATAATAATGGCAAATGTGTGTCACATCATATGTCACATGACGGTGGTCCAATGGTCTGGACCAATCGCAGTCTTTCACGTTATCAGGTCCTAAGCCCCAGGACTGGACCGTTTGATACTTACACCGGCCCACA
>NC_050518.1:22530921-22533210 GCF_002922805.2 Oryzias melastigma | reverse complement strand
AATGGCAAATGTGTGTCACATCATATGTCACATGACGGTGGTCCAAGGGTCTGGACCAATCGCAGTCTTTCACGTTATCAGGTCCTAAGCCCCAGGACTGGACCGTTTGATACCTACACCGGCCCACAACTCAAATTACTGATGGAGACCTGCTGCTCTGCAGAAACTATGTCCACAAAAATGTCAGAGGTTTTTTCATTTAGGCTAAAAATGGCATAATCGTAATAAAAAAAAAGCAAATACCTAAATGTGAGAACTTTATTCAGCATAAATTTGAATATAAATCAAGAACTGAAAAAAATACAAAAAAAGACAGAGACAGATAGAACTGAAGTCCAAACTGGCTGACATTAATAAAAAAAAACATTGCAAGCTATCATAAATATTGAATGAAAGTGATGGTCGAACATCCTCTTGCAAAAACTCACCACATTTGGTCAAAACTGACCAAATAATCATATTTTTAAATAATGTTAGGAACTATTTCTTATGCAGGAAACAGGTTCTGCTTTTCTCAGTAATGGAGAAAAACTCACAATTTGCAAGATGTGAATAAAAAAAAGCGAAAGTGCAGAAAATAAGTTGATTTCCATGTAGGTTGGACACATTAAAACCAGCGGGGTGTTGCGGCTGTCTTTGTTTTTTAGGCTGAATGAACGAGTTTCTCCTCTAATTAGAGTTTTCCTTTGACGTCACCACAAAAACCAAAAGAGATTGTTGGTCTTTGAAGCTGCAGGATTTGAACGTGCAGTTAGTCAGAAAACAGAAACGTGGCTCGTCTTTTTTCACGGTTATTGACTGTTTTACTAAACCGTTTACTCTAAATTCTGGACAGAGCCATGAAAGGAGACGGGCTTCTGTTTACACGATGTATTTCTGTGTATGAGTGGGATGATGAGGACTATTTTTAAACATCAAACGAGTCTCCATCGAGTCTTGAACATGTCTGGAAGGATTTAATTGATGCTTTTTAGACCTGGGAGTGATGCCTGTCTATTTGATGTATAACGTGAAGACACACGTGGTGCTTTTCCTACATTAGTGACTCACATTTATCAACGGTTAGTTGATTTTTGGTTTGGAAGGAAATGGTGACGATTGCATGGATCGCATCTTCTGCATAAACAGCCCCGGTTTGTGGTCATGATTTAAAGCGATAATTGCGGCTTTTAAAGGTCTTTTGTTTTCATTCTGTCCCAGTTCATCGTGACATTAACTTTCTCATTTCAGCCAGTAAACGCAAACGCTCAGACGCACATCTTTCAGCGACAGCATGGCATTTCAGAAATGTTGGCTTTCCCATTATTTTTATTTAGTCCCTCATATTCTATGACCTTCTCAGTGTTATCTTTATAATGTCAGCAGGCAAGTTATTTTAAAGTTTATGAGTGGCATGTGGCTCATCTGCCGAACCCACTTTTAATGCAGCAGGACACTTGAAGTCTTTTATTATAAGTGAGAAGGTCAAATGAGCCAGATGGGTGGACTACAAGAGTGCAAACAGACAGGAAAATAGAGGGACTGCTATTTGTGTCGGCGTGGGTCCCTGGCTCATAAACCTGTGCTGATTACACAGGTGTTTCTCTGCCAAGTCAATGTGAGCAGATGCTGATTCGTGTCTCTGATTCATCACTGTTAAATACAGCGATATGAGACTCACACACTGTGATCTGTGTAATTAACCTCATTGTTCCGCTCTTTCCTTTTGTTGAGAACAACCTTTTTTGAAGGGTGAAACAACATTAGATTCTTTCAATCAGAGGTTGAAGATGATTTAATCAAAGATAAAAACATAATAAGATAAAAACAAATATCTTGATTAGATAAACTAAGACATTTTAAACCAGGGATCTGCAACCATTAACACTTAAAATCACTCTGTTCATATTTTGATCTATTTTAAAAGCGTCTTTTAATTATGATTATGCTGTTTTTAATCAAAAAAACATTTTTTCTGTTGTTTTCTAGAACATAGTTTCTGCAGAGCGGTAGTAGTTCTTTAGAAATATCAATCTAAATTCTGGGCACGATTGTTAGTAAGCCTTCCCCTATTTCCCATCATCCATATGTTTACATTATTTCCTGGTAGCGTGCGGCCCCTCACACCCTCAGTCTAACATTACTGGTGCATTAACGAAATGACTACAATATTATTCCAACAACCTTTTTATCTTCTCCTGATTCACCACAATTTAAATGAAGAAATACTTCATCTTGTTATATATGTCCTCCACCATGAGTAAAGTGCAACACGAACATGTTGAAAACAACAAAAACACTATTTTCATT
>NC_050518.1:22522122-22530547 GCF_002922805.2 Oryzias melastigma | reverse complement strand
GGACCCAAAAATGCTAAGTCTCCCACTGGATGGGATGAGATGGATTGATACAAAACACCAGTCAGCATAGATGATCTAATCCCATATAAAATGTGAAACAATAAATAATATAGCTTTTTTAATACCATCCATCTTCTATCACAGCTTTGTGCTTTTGTGGTCACATGGATGTTGGAGCCTATCCCATTTCTGAGGTGAGGGTGGGGTTTAACAGGTTAACATGTACAGTTTGCCAGTCTATTGCAGGTCAACACACAGACATGGAACAGTTTTATTATTTTATTATGTAGGAAGCACAATTTTTTTCTCACTTTTTCTTTTTTCATTTCATGTGTGGCACAATAGATTTTTAAAAAGTATTACTTTTATCAGAATTTTTACAAGTTGTTTGTTTTGGGCAAACAAAATCATTGTTGTTTCCACAAGTTATTTATCTTATGCAGACAAGAAAAACGCTGTTGGGAATCTGAGCAAACTATGAAATGTATTTTAGTTGAATTAAGATTGTTTTAAATTATGTTTGTGCAGAGGAAACGAAAAAAGAATACTTTCCTTTTGTTCAATTTAAATCCTCATGAACCTCAAGGTTTACAAAAAAAAGTAAAATCTGCAAAAAAGTGTCGTGAACATGATGACAGACAGATGACCTGACGGTAACTCTTGATTGGAAAGATTTATGGATTTGTCACAAAAATCCTTCTTCACACTTAAGCCTAAAATGTGATTATATAACTATTAACCCCTTACTTACCGTTGCCGAGTTCCTTTAAAGAATGACAAGTACGGTTTGGGTAGATGGTGTTCCATGTTGAGAGGCTGCAGTGTCTCCTCAAGTGAAAGTGAGTCATGAGCAGATGAAGAAACTGACAGACTCCATGGATGCAAACAAGTAGTGACAGGTGTCAACACTAGTCACCAACAATGCAAAAGTACATTTTTGTGGGTTTTTTCCAGATGAAAACAAACATTTCTGTCTAAAATGAACACATTTTGTTACTTTTTTGTGATAAATAAATCAAAAATGAATTTCCCTGTTTTATTTTTGATGCGTTATTATATTTATTTGGTACATTTTATACGAGTATTCTATGATTTTAGTGACGTTAGTCTGTGAATTTGCCTATTTCAGCTTGTTGGTGAACATGTATAAATACATTAAATTAATAAATCATAATATTCACTGAAAATCAAGTTAAATTAATCAAATCTGCATTCTTTTCTGTAGCTGAAGCTGTGCTTGCAAAATTAAGTTAACTGACCATCGCACGGACTACTTGCTGTCCAGTAGTTGCTGCTTAAATTGTTCACCGAGCATGATTACCTATGATTTTATTGACAATCAACATGCAGACAATTTGGAGGCTGTACCTGCTTCATGCACGTTCTTCATGGTACAAAAATCTTTTAAGAATTTGCTATTTTTTACCATTTAATTAACCATGTTTGGTTGAGGTCCTTCACAACTTCCACTGAGTTTTGTCGTTTTAAAAGTGGCAAACATGCTTTTTTTTCTGGTAGATGTGGTGCCAAATCAAGATCCAACTTTATTTAAAAATGAGACACAAAAAGAGAACGTGCATGTTTAATTAAGTTGAACAACTAGTTGGTCTATCTCCATGTGACTGAGTTATTGAGAAGAACAGAATCCAACAGCTTCTTAATTACAAATGACTGATCTCTATGCGTTAGCCAGCAATGTTGCACAGGAAAATACAGATAAAATATTCATGTCTCCAAGTAAAATAATTTAGCATCTGTACTGGTATTGTTCTTGAAAAATCTGAAAAATTTCCCAAATCTTTGGATGGTGTTCAAAGGGATGGCCTGAATTTTACACATGCTTGACTACGAAATCTGATCTACAAGAAGTCTATTGTTTGTGAGATTTCCTTGTAATGTCTTACATTAAGATAGTCCCAATGTTTTGATGTGAAACTTGAGTGTGACCCAAATCCCATGTATCAACAAGCTCCTTCCTTCCCCAGGAGGTGGCTAGTTTGACAGAAGACACCTGTGTGTGAACTTTTCCTTTTTGTGAACAGAACAAACACCTCTGTGGAGTTTTGGGGTTTAAACTTGCATTCCATATTATATCCATCCACTCATTATCTCTTTCTAGTGATTGGGCCAATGGAGATTACTACTGTAGTCATCTTGTAGTAAAACTATAGACAAGAAACTAGACCATCACAAGGCCACAAACAGAAACACACACTGCACATATTTCTTAGAGGAAATCCTCCAAAAAGATTGAGCTTTTATATCCGCTTATTCCTGTTTGAGGTCATGAGGTTGCTGGAGCCTACCCAGTTACTGATGAGGCACACCCTAAACATCTGCTCATTGCAGGGCCACACAATACCTGAAATAGTCACAACTAGGAGAAAATTTAAAGTCAACCTATGATATTTGGATGGTGCAAGGAGAAGCCCGTCACATGCATGGGGAGGACGAGCAAACCCCATTCAGAGAGGACCTTCTTGCTGAGTGCTAACCACTACACCGCTGTGCAGCCCCTCTGAAAACACATCAGACACAATTAGAGTCATGGAAAGAGCTGAAAAGCTTTAAGTGTGAGAGTCAAGGCCCGGGGGCCACCAGGTGATTCTATCCGGCCCTCCAGATCATTTTATTTTATTGGTATTAATGGCCCGATGTTATCTTGCGTTTATTTCGAACTTGTATAATTTTGACGAAATGTATTTTTATGGAGAGTAAAACATTGAAAGTTATTTAAGGTTTAAGTTGATTTATTCTAGAATAATATTCCTGCCTTTGTATTATTCATGATTATGTTAAAAACTGTATTAAAGTTTTAAAAATGTGCATTCTGTTAGCTGTTAGGACTATTTCGGCATTTACTAAGATTTTTTGGGCTATTTTGGAGTTTATTAATATTTCAGCTACATGCTTGTGGTTTTGGCTAATTTAGGCTTTTTTCAGTTTTTTAGGCTTAAAGTTTAGCTATTTTTTCAGCTACATGCCAGTGGTTTTGGCTACCCTAAGTTTTTTATTGTTGTTTTTTGTAGTAATTTGGCATTTAGCTAATATTTTAGCTTTCTATAACCTTTAGCATTTTTTCAGCTATTAGCTTCAGCCTTTTCAGCTATCAATTTCAGCATTTTCAGCTATCAGCACTAGAATCTTCAGCGGCCAAATTCAGCTTACAGCATTCACACTAGTATTGTTGTAGGTAATACTATATATCTAGTTCCAAATTTTTAAAAATTTCCGGTTTTAAAGTTTTAAAAATGTAGTTTTAGAGTGTTCATGACTTAACGTGTTTTTTGTATTTTGGTCCCTTGTGCGATTGAGTTTGACACCCTTACTTAAGGGAAACATGTCCACATGGAACGCTCTCAGCTGGAATTTAACTTCTTCTACTGTGAAGAAACGATTCAAACCAGCATCCCATTCTGAGCCCAATGATTTTCTCTCAAATGCATAAAATATTTATCATGTTTTACCACATTCTAGTTATGTTAGCAGATAATTAAACAGGTAAATATTTAAAAATCACAAATCAAGGTACAATCTCTTATTTGTGTGTGACACCATGTCTGAGCAACATATAGCTCAGAGTAGAGTCTAACCAAAGGTTTAAGGGCGCTTTGTGTGTGGGAACAATTGAACAGCAGCCTCTCAGAAGGTTTAAGCACCATTGTGTTGGCCAAAATTACCGTGCTTTCCAAACAAGCCCTCCTTCTATCTCCCGGTGCAGACCTTCTCACAGCAAACACCTGCTCACAGCGTCTAATACTGCGGTGTCCAGGGTACATCGGGGGAGCACGCACAAAGGTTGGCCTTAGGCATGCCCCAGAAAGCACACCTCTAACAAAACAACAGCGTTTCAGGCTTTGAGCGAAGGGTGGAAATGTTCACTGCCAGGAACGCAGCACCGAGGTGTTTCTGCAGTCGAATTAAGGATTTGCTGACTCTAGATGAGAGGATTTATGGTAATGCCATTGACTGTATATGAGAACTGGACTGAGTGACCCCTCCCCACTGACGTTCCAAACAGGAAGTAGCCAAAATCCCATAGACTTCTATTGAGAAATAAACATCTATTTCTCAGTCATTATCATCAGAATTAACGTTCTTGATTCTACTTTTTAGTTCTTGCTAATCCAATTTTTTAAAATATTTTTGCTGTAGTGCAATTTTTCAAGTTATAAACTGATCAATAAGGCACCCAATAAAAGTAAGTTGAATTTAGGTCAAACATGAGTCACTGATTCTCCCAAGCCCACTTTCAAGTCTTAGGGGTGTGGCCTTCCAAAATTCTCACCCCTGATTGGTGAGAGTGGTTGCTATAGAAATTATGACTCATACTGACTGTGGGTAATCACAGCTTTCTGATGCTGTTCCAATATGGCAACGACTGAATTTGCTTCATTTCATTGGAGCTAGAAGTAAATCCTTTTCTATGGGTGACGTCCCACTCACTCGTTCCAGTTCTCACATGCTGTCAATGTTGATGCTTAGCTTATCTGGTATCAGGGTTGGAAACTTATGAAGCCTTTACTGTTTTACAGGCCCTGTGTTATTTCACTGATTATAACATTAATTTTGTATGCTGACTCAGTTAGTGTTGACCTATTATTTTAGACTGACTCATAACTACTAGCATAAATATAACCGCTCATTTCCACAGAGCGGTTCGGTTCGGTCCAGTCCGGTATTTTGTGTATTTCCATCGTTAAATTCTGTTTTCCGAAAGACTTGATGTCCTTTAACTCTGGGAAAATTATTAATTTCTCTTCCATGATCAATTTACCAACAGTTGGAACACCCGTGAATATAGAGGACGCCATCCATTCATCACTATTACAATCAAGTCTTTGATTGGTCAAAGTTTAACCAGGTTTGACTTTCAATGCGCGTTCCATGGATGCGCATTTAGTACATAGAGCTCGAAAACGGTCGTAGAAACTTGTCTAGTGATGCGTGTTTGAACTTGGAACTCCCAAATATATTCACATTTATCCAGACTTTTCATTGAATTTACATTGTGTTGCATGTTCAAAAACATGTTATATGCGGTTTCATGAACGCACATGTAGACTTCTCACCAGACCATCACTGGACAAGGTGGCAGCAGCAGGGAGAGGCTTCTTCTTCTTTTCTTTAATTTGTGTTAATTAGAGGCTCGGTATGAGTCAAACGGGTACAAATCTTGTTCCAAGCTTATTCTTTCACAGCTCTATTTGAATATATGAAAGACTTGGTGTGTCATATAATTCCGTCTGGGCACAAACTGATAAAAGTAAAAGCAGGTCCATGTTTTTAAAAGGACTCTACTCACACACCACCATCAAATCCAACTCCCTGATTGGTCAAAGTTCAGTATTTTTGCGACTTAGCAGTCAAAAGTTAAACTGGTTGAACTTCTAGTGCACGATCCATGGACGCCCAAAATGTAAACACGAGAGTCGTAAACACGGAAGTTCAAAACGAGGGTTTATGAGTAGTTACTGACGGGTTTTGATATTAAATGAAGGCTTTTTTATACTTTTCTACTATACTCCATGAAGGTTTTCTAATATATATTATGTTACATTTCTATACCTGCTTATTAACAAATGGATGAATGAATTGTTACATTAATCCACATGGAGCTCCAGACCCCTTGAAACCAATTAGGAAATGTTTCAAGGACCTGTTTAGTACTTTTCCACTGAAAACCAAAGCCGTAACTGACCTTGGTGGCAGGAGCAGGAGCACGGACACTGACCCCTCAAGACGTGGGTTTGGTGAAGAGAACCATTTAAGGCAGGAGTCTCAAACTTACCTTGGGGCCTCTGAAGGGAGAGTCTGGGCTGTATGGGGTTCAATTTGTGCCCAAACTATGTTTTTGCGTCCACTCTCTATATCTTTGGTCCATTGTCTATGCCTACTGAACACGTTTATTGAACATTTGTTCATGTCTTTGGACTACTAAGCAATATCTTATGCATGTCCTGTGAAACGACAGGAGCTAATAACACTAGTTCCTGTTGCTAAAGACTTTTCTGCAAATGCAAAATTTTAAACACAAAGCTAAAACATCACAAAGCTATCATCAAAGAAGCATAGACATGCCGAAGATATTGCTTAGTAGATGTTGAACTTTAAGGTTGGGGCCTCAAAATATCAACAAATGGCCACCAGTTTGAGACTCCTGACATCCCCCATTACATAGACTTTTCATTGGAAGTGGCCACTTAAACGTGAGTCTAGTGAATGCACGTTCCCAAGGTCATTGTGCTAACTCTTTGCTAATGCTAGCTGAGAAGGTTTGTTATGAGTCAAACTAAATTAAACTCCTTCTGTTTTTAATCTGAAGTCAGATCTCAGTAACTCCGCTGTCTTCCCCCTAACAGCGCTTAAAGCCTCGACGCTCCCTGCTGTCAGTGCAGAGCGCTAACATGCCCCTCTGCCAAACTCACTTCACATCAAGCTGTTCCCTTTCATTGATCTTCTAATGAATCACACCAACGATTCCCCAGAAAAGATGCAGATTTAAAAGCTTTTAATGAATGGCTTTCACATAAAACATAATGAAACGGTGCCATCAAGGGCGCCAACTGATCTAAAATAAAGGATTTTTAAACTGAGGAGTAACAGCTTGACTGTGGTCATCATTTATGTGGTGAATTTGCCCTCTTTATTGCTCATAGTGCTATAGAAACCCAAGCATTGCTCTTTAAGTGGCTGAAGTTTTGCATTGTCTAGTGTTTTAAAGTGTGCTGTGGCTTTTGCAGGAGTTTATTTTTGCATGCTGCAAGGATTGATATAATCTCCTGCAAAAATGCACTGTTTAATCTGTCACGTCATAGTTCTGTTTATGGACAGAGAGTTTTTAGATCCATGAAGACATTTTACAAAGCTTTGAAGATAAAACTCACTGTTGAAAACACAGATTAATCTGTTTCTGGATCCATCATGAACAAAATCACAGCTTACTTGGTTTTTTTTTTCCTGAGAGGTTTACAGGTTTACATTTGTGAGAGCTGAACAGTAAAAAAAACTGTCAAACTGTAGAAACAGTTTTTAGTTTTCATGCTTATTTCCTGAGTCTTTTCATGCTTTTTTCTTTTAATACGACTTGGAGAATTGAGCAAAGCAGATTCTCCAGCTGGTGAAGTGTCTGTTCTATTTCCACTTTTCTATGTGGTCAAAAACTGTGAAAACTATGGACTAGATCTTACTGAATTGGCAGGAAATTGGGAACAAATTGTTGTGGAGTTTTCAAACTACCTTTAAACATTTGTGAGGGTTTTCATTTCCTATAAAAAGTTTCAAAGATTGGACAAAACATTTTCTCTCAAAAAAGTAAAAATAATAACAATGGCCAAAGAAATACATTTTTGAAGCCTTAAATTGTGAGAAAATTTATTTTTTCCAATTTGAATTGGTGCTACATTTCTGAAAAATCCATGTTGTGAATCTGAACCACCGTTTCATGGGGTTACCACGTATTGTATTACCTGGAATTCCAGAATGGCCTTTTTGTCACCCGTCACATTTGTGAGTCACAACCCCGTCACACATTTCTGCTCGCATTTCATGCACTTCCTACATCAGAAAAGCTAAAACTAACAAAAAAAAATTCCATGCTGAATCCAGGATTCAGTTCTACCATCGGGTACTCTGAAACCCCCAACTTCCGCTCCAAAATTTGATGCAAACAAGAAAGTGGCAAATATTGCAGTTCTGGCAAAGACCACTAGAGGCTGGTTTCAAAAGTGAGCAACTCTCTATTGATTAGTTAAGTTGTAGTCTGGTTTCAATTAAATTTTTAATCTACAATTGTAATATTCTTGACAACTGCATGGTGAAAGGGAGTATGGAGAATTTTATTGGTCCAATGTTTTCCATCCATCTATGTTCTGAACCCGCTTAGTCCATGTCAGAGTCACACAGTTGCTAAACCAAACCAGCCCTGGTTCTTTAATAAAAACATTTTGCAATACCCATAAAGCAAAAGCTTAGAATAGAAGGTATACCATAAAAATATTTCGGAATACGTATTTTTTTCACATATCCACGTAAAATTGGGCTTAATTTTAAAAACAGTTCCAGTCTCAGGCTTTTGGGGGTGGTAGTGTCAAGCGGTGGTTTCAGTTTGTCTATGGTCAGTCACACAGTAAGAAATAATGCCATTAATTTTTAACAGATCTTTGTGTTTCAAATCCACCTATCCATTATCCAAAATTTGCTAAATCCCTTCGGGGGTCACAGAGTTGCTGGAGCCTATCCCATACACTTATAATACACTCATTGTTGACTTCAAAGTTAAGAAATATACGGTTTCAAATATTAGTCTCTGATCAGACTTTCCAAATGTTAATGAGACTCTAAACGATAGTCGACTCTACAAATTCAGGTTGAAAGTTTTTATCCAAGAGTAAAAGTCTCTTTACAATTTGAAGTATCTGTGCAT
>NC_050518.1:22482313-22521924 GCF_002922805.2 Oryzias melastigma | reverse complement strand
AAAGTCTATTTAAAATCAATTTGAAGTGTCTGTGCATTAGTATGGATCATGTATGTATAATGGGAGATGTGCGCTTGGTTTTATTATTTTTTATATATATATATATATATATATATTTAAAGAGGAATATCGTTTTATTTTAGCACTAGCACTTTGTTTTATACTTTATATTTTATTGTTATTGCTTTCTGCACTCAGAAAATTGAATTTCTTTTTAATTTCATTGCACAAGACAAATAAAAACTATTCTATTATATTCCTTTTTAGACTTCTTAAATGCTGATCCAAATTAATTAAATAGAAAATCTGTTAACAAACATTTAACGCCATAATAGCAAAGACTCATGCATCAGAAAAACTGTTGAATTCTGGCTGGGATGCGGCACATTTGTGCAGCTCCAGTCAGCAGAGAACACAACACCCTGATGACAAAGAAATGTAGTCCTGACAGGAGTGTTGTGACATTAAAGCAACAAAACACTGATTGTTGAACTGTGCGAACATTCAAGGACACAATTGAAAACAGCCAGAACCTGCAGAACTCACACAGACTCTGTTAGCACCTAAATGCACCTTCTAGTGTTACTGCTCTGTCATCCGTCAAACAGGAAGACACAGAAAATACAGAGAACTAAGCCAGGAGTTCAAACAATGAGCATGTCATAAAAAAAGCAGCATAAGAGAGTAGACATGAACAGATTCCTCATAAATGCAGATGATTCACACTTCCTGCTTTAGATCTCCGTCCAGATCCATCAGGGAGGAAAAACACAGTTCAGCTGATTTCATTTGACTAATGTACCTTCTATTTTAGACCTCTGAGGGAATGTGAAAATTGCAACAAAGTGGCTTTTTTTCTCTCTGTTTCTTTGAACTGTCGCTAAAAAATGCCGCCACTTCTATCCGGCGAAAGGACAGCCTGTGACACATGAGTCTCCAGTCAGTAAATGAAAGGATAAGTGGTAAAAGTGCTGCAGATTTTGCCCAAGAGCTCTTTGAGAGACCGCACATTACTGATGTGTTCAACAAATATGTTCACTGTAAAGAATTAAATGAATTAGACATTAACATTTTGATGTGTAAAGCATCATGAATATTTTATGCCTATATTGGTTACAGAAATGGCTCGCTAATTTGCAAATATAAATATTGATGGCATCGTTTTGTTGAAACTTTGAGTTTAATTGTTTTCAACTAACATTAATGAAGGTTATGTAATTTAGCAAAACACTATCAATAACTTTAAGGAGCAGCAGAAAGTGTAAAAAAAGAGAAATCTGTCAACAGTCCTGCCCACAACTCAGATGGAAATTTCTGATGAACTCTTACAGAAACTGTCCAAGAAAACAACACAGGTTCCATGATTTTGCCTAAAAACGGCATAATCATAATTAAAAGAACACTGTGAACGCTTTTATATGAGTATGTGTATGTGCAAGAGAATATACAGTATGTATGCGTAAGAGAGTATATATGTATGTGAATGGTTCAGAATAAATAATGTCTTGTACGGCCCCTCATACTTTTACAATAGATCAAAAGTTGATCAGAATGGGAAAGTTTAAAGAGCTGGTTTATGTCTAACCGTTGATTTCCTTGTCTTTCCTGCAGGGGGAGCTGCTGAGCCCGTGCCGTTGCGACGGCTCTGTGCGCTGCACCCATCAGCCCTGCCTCATCCGCTGGATAAGCGAGAGGGGATCCTGGAGCTGTGAGCTCTGCTACTTCAAGTACCAGGTCCTGGCCATCAGCACCAAGAACCCACTGCAGGTACCAGTGAGAAGAACCACAGTTGATTGATTCTAGAAAAGGAGGCTTTCACTTCCGGAGTGAAGCATGTCTATAAACGAAAGTAGCTGGAGCCAAGTCAGCTCACGATGCAAGCAAAAGATGATAGCCACTAGTCAGCTTTACAACAGAATTACAAACTGAAAACTTTTTCTTTTTCATTAATTAAGTTTATTATTCAAGACAAACATAAGTGGAGTATATATTTTCAACGATTCATTTTATAATTTCTTTTTGACCTTGAAAAAAATCCCACAATTTAAAGATGTCTTTACACAAAACGTGATCAAACACGATTCATTCGTCAAATTTGCTTCTCGTGAGCGATCAAACAACGTGTCCAAAAATGTGGGAGGGGCTTCCGCCAAAAGTCTTTAGCATTATTGCTGCATAGAAGCAATGTCTGTGTCTTATTTATAAAGCGTGGAAGACATGGATGATGTTTGGGTGATCGGGTTTATTTCTTTTGGAGAGCTCTACAAAGACATTGGTGATCACTAGGGGTGTAGGGAAAAATCGATTATGTGATATTTGGCCATAGTTGTGTCGATTTAAAATGTGATGTTTAATTAATTATTTGTAAGAATCTTTCAGCGTCTTAGTTTTGTTTCCCACCTAAACCCTCGACTGCTAGTTGGCAGCACAGCGCACACCGGACCAGAACAACAAGACGTATCGAGAACCAGCTTGTGTTAAATGCTCAGTTAGCCTTGTGGTTTTTGTTGTTGCTACTTAGTATGACTTGGTTTTTTCTAAGTAATACACTTTAAAAAAGTAAAATGACTGGTAAACTCTTGGGATATATCGTGATATGTATCATATCACCAGATTCTTGCTAATACACACCCATAATAATCACGTCTGCATATCTGGATTTATGAGAACATTCAGAGACTCCCCCAGTCCGGTGAGGTTCACCATCTACTGCAGGAGCTGCATCCGAATCACGGCTGCTTTCAGTGGTACTTCCACCTCTGTGATCCACTTATGACTTGCTGTCCTGTATTAGTCCAAACAGGAAAAAATAAGTGTAAAAAGGTTTTTTATAATTGTCTTGTTGCAAAAATTAAAAATATTATAAAGTTCAGGAGAACAATCAGATTCTCCTGCATGTTGGTTTCGGACTCCACCCTTGAACATGACACACTGTAAAAAGTGAAACATTTGAGCAATTAACAAAAGTTTTAATTTGTTGCATTTAAAATTGTTATTAAATTAAAATTTTGACTTGATGGTTAAATTTGATAAAAACTAATCTTTTTCAATGTAACAAATCACAAAGCTGTTGTTAACTCATCCGATGTTTCACTTTTTACAGTGCACAGCCAAAGCTGAGTACCTGGTTATTTGTTGATAAGTGATGACACCCAAATCCCATTACTGCTCATTTTGTACTGTAGGAGCTCTGATCGTGTCAATACATTGACTTAAAGGGTAACCAAACCCTAAATCAACTTTTTTGTCTCTATAAATGGGACTTTAAAAGTGCTGACTGCTGGTCTACAACAATTTTTTGGCAATTTAAAATAAACTTGAAGAATTCTAAAAATAATAGTCTACTATAGTCTCTGTGCTGCCCCCTACAGGTTGAAACCAGGTATCACAGTTGAATTTTCTAAATGGTCAAGTCCAAGGTCATTTCAGAAGTCCTATATCATGATCTTCAGCTCCAGTAATGATAACATTCCTGTTCCCCAGCCCCACCCTTCGGACTGGATTTTAAAATTTCATCGGTGGGTGGAGTCAGGCTCCAACTGTACTGTTTGGTTACCCTTTAACATAGAAATACAAACTGCGCTCGGTGTGAATGCAGCTTAAAATATACTGTTTGACTCCACGATTATCAATCTTTCTCTTCATCAAAGCCCTAACTGTTATAGAAAAAATAGGAGAATAGAATTTTTAAAAACCAGTAAATAAGTCAAACTTTTAAAAATGGAAGTCAATAGGAAACTGCTCTATTTGAAATAACGACCCCAGTGGTCATTTGAGGAACTGCAACATTTTGAGTTTGTCTCTATTTTCTAAATTCCTTATATTTTGTACAAAAAGAGGATTCATCTCTACACTATAAACCAGCATGTTGTATCATTTCATATTATTTTAAACTCAAAAACGATGATCTTGAAGTTAATAAAAAAGATTTCCAGAAGGAAACATGAAAGCACGGATGTGTTTGGAAACCAGCTCCTCTGCTGTGTGAAGCAATAGCTCTCAAAATACCAGCGATAATCAGGCAGGAAGAAAACATCGCACAGACAAAGTTGATGCTGTCGGTGACCTTTTCTGATAAGTTAGTCAGCGTACAAACGCTGCTGCAGCAGCACACTCTTTGATGGAACAAATCACAGGCCTGTCGCTGGTGTGAGGACTGTTTGCCATATTGTGCCGACACATTCTCCCTCTGCGTCACCGTCCGTCTGCCCTCCTTCTCCGACGCAGCCAAGAAAACCTATGGAGGTGATGTGTTTGTCATCTGTGGGTTTTTCTCGCTGGGGACAAATTACATAAACTACTGGCAGATCATTTTAGAGCACGTCTAGTTTTTGTCATGTGTTAAATGAAAGCACAGAGTGAGCAGCCAATCAAAACAGTTGGGAAACTTGAAATATATCAGCGTCTTCACCCGTTTGAAAATATACAAGAATCCTGCTTCAAACTTGAGCAGCTTCTGTCTGCTTCAGCTTTTGGTGGGACCATCGACATTCAGTAGATTACATGGACAGATAATCCCTAATTTCTTATTGACTCAACTCCGTGATAGAGTGAGTCAAAGAGAAAGGGGAGTTTTGTTACGTTGACCCCACAAAAATATATTGTTATGTAAGAGAAATTTCCATGGAAATTATTTTTCCCACAGCCTCTAACTAAAGACTACCTCTGAATTTCTTAAACTCCTACTCTGTTGCAGTGGCCTTTAATAATTGTGATGCCATTTTAGGCCATAATCAGAAACCCTGTGGTGCTTTTTTGTTAAATAATCAATCAATCAATAAATAAATAATTTTAAGAAAAAATATTGAAATTCAAAACCTCTTTAAAAAATTAATAACAACTTTTGAAAATACAAAAAACTGTTGTTTTATTTTTTATGATAAATATACAATATGATAAATAACTAAATAAATAATATTTGGAAAAAAGTAGAAATTCAAAACTTAAAAAAAAAAATTGTTAAAAAAAATCCTGTGTCGTTTTCTTTTTAATGATAAATAAATCATATTTTAAAAAAAATTAGAAATTCAAAACATTTCAAAAAATTAATAATATTTATATATTGTTAAACTGTGTAATTAAAAAAATAGAAAAACATTTTTAAAAATTGATAAAAAAAAACATTAAAGATTAAAATAATCTTTCATTTTCTTTTTAATGATAAAAAAATTAAAAAATTGATGATTATAATTTTTTTTAAGTTCTCATTCCTGGGAGCTCTCCATTTAGATGCTCTACTGCTAGCTAAGAGCCCCTCACAGCCCCAAACTAACATTATCGGTGCAATAAAAATGGCGAACAATATCATTTCTATCTAGCCGTACATATTTTGATCCAAATTCCAGCTCAGACGAGGGAAACAAAGACGTTCATGGATCTATTTGTCTACAAGTGGATGCATCAGAATGGAGCGGAGCAGAGAGCTGGAGGTTATTGTGGCTTCCATGCTACAACTGTTTTTTTCAAACAGCATTTTTTTGTCAGCTCCTGATTCACAACAACTTGAATAAAAACTCAGAAATTCAATTTTAACCTTAATTTTCCTCACATGCGTCCTCCATCATTAGAAAAATTCTTCAAAAACATGTTAAAAACACAAAAACACAATTTTCACCAGATTGGGTCTTCAAGTAAACGGCAGCCTGCTGGTTCTTTGCTCACAAAAGACACCTGCCAAAAAAAAAGCTGTTCAAAAATTGCTCCACATACAGTCTAAAACGGTTTGACCTACTTTTGAGATTGTTTGATAGCCATGGATCTTGTGGGACAATCTGTGCCTTGAAACTACAACAGACTTTTAAAATTTCTGAAACCTGCAGAGGACAAAAAAATCTGTTTCTTAGAATGTTAGATATTTACTTAGATACAAAGTTAGAAATATTTTATGTGAAACTGCAAATATTAATTAATTTTTTTGGCACTTTTTGATAAAAAAAACCAAACAATTGGTGACATTTTACTATTTGACATTCATATGTTCAGTAGCTGGGATAGGCTCCAGCAACTCTGTCACCAAAGAGGATTTGTTATCAGTGGATGTTTTACATTGAAATCCTAGTTGAAATTTTTATTCCCAAATATTTTAATGTGCTAAAATAAAATGTTTAAGCTTATGTTTGTTTTCTGAAATAAAATCCAGTGTCTTAAATATACTGAGGATAGAAAAACGTAATGAAAATTGATCTGCCAAAGATTTAACCGCTTAAATCCGAGTTTGACCGCAACCAGGAGAAAAACTCAAAAGAGACGTCAGTGACCGAACAAAATAACAAAATTCACAGACTGGAAATTTAGATACATTTTACACAACTCTCAATAGTCCTTGGAAATGCTTGTGATATTATCTAAGATTAAATAAAATGTGGCCAAAACATTGGAACCATCTCCCTGGTGTAACCTTATGCAACGAGCTTGCACAAACACACACTGCTAAAACATTACCTAATTGTGTAAAACTGTTCATGTGTGTCTTCTCAATTAGTATTTTAGAACAGGGGTCCCCAAACCACGGCCTGCGGGCCTGATCCGGCCCTCCTTCACATTTGGCCCGGCCCCCAAATCAATTTTTACTAAATAAGACATTTTTCCAGTTTTTTAGGGTAATTTGGTATTTAGCTAATATTTCAGCTACATGCTAGCTGTTTTGGCTAATTTAATCTTTTTTGAGTTTATTCCTCTAATTTGGCACTTTGCTAATATTTTAGCTAGCTATCAGCTTCAGAATTTTCAGCTATCAACTTCAGCATTTTTGGCTATCAATTTAAGCATCTTCAGCATTTTAAGCTATCAGCTTCAGCATTTTCAGCAATCCAATTTAGCATTTTCAGCTCTTAACTTCTGCATTTTCAGCAATCCACTTCAGCGTTTCCAGCTATGAACATCAGCGTTTTAAGCTACCAATTTAGGCATCTTCAGCGTTTTCAGCAGTCAATTTAAGCATTTTCAGCATTTTCAACTATCAGCTTCAACATTTTCAGCTATCATCTTCAGTGTTTTCAGCTATCAGCTTCAGCGTTTTCAGCTATCAACTTCAGCATTTTTAGCTATCAATTTAAGCATCTTCAGCGTTTTCAGCTATCAGCATCAGCTTTTTCAGCTATCGCCTTCAACATTTTCAACTATAAACTTTAGCATTTTCTGCTATCAGCTTCAGTGTTTTTAGCTACCAATTTAAGCATCTTCAGCATTTTCAGCAATCAATTTAAGCATTTTCAGCATTTTCAACTATCAGCTTCAGCATTTTCTGCTATCAACATCAGCGTTTTCAGCTATCAGCATCAGCTTTTTCAGCTACCACCTTCAACATTTTCAGCTATCATCTTCAGTGTTTTTAGCTATCAGCTTCAGCATTTTTAGCTATCAATTTAAGCAGCTTCAGCGTTTTCAGCTATCAGCATCAGCTTTTTCAGCTATCACCTTCAACATTTTTTGCTATAAACTTTAGCATTTTCTGCTATCAGCTTCAGTGTTTTTAGCTATCAATTTAAGCATCTTCAGCTATTATTCTATCGCAGGTAACACCACACATCTAGTTCTTAAAATATTTCAGTATTATTTTTTTCTGTGAAGATGGCAGAAATTTACTGGTAAAATTTGGAAAACCGTAAATGTTTACGTTTAGTCTGTGATTGTTACACTTTTTCTGTTAGCCTACAAACCGTCCCCGCCCCATCAGAGAACAAAACAGTTATGTGGCCCTGACAAGAAAAAGTTTGGGGACTCCTGTTTTAGAGCAAAAATCAAGGAAAAAAAACAATCCCTAAATTAAAAAATAATGTAGATTTTGCAGATATAAATAAAAAATATATGTGTTTTTCTAATAACAGATTCTGTTTGGCTGTGAGGGTGTTGGGAAATTTGATTCTAATGGTATCATCACTTAAAGAAATGACTCCTCTTCCCGCAGTGGCAGGCCATCTCTCTGACGGTGATCGAGAAGGTGCAGATCGCCGCCATCATCCTGGGCTCTCTTTTCCTCATCGCCAGCATTTCCTGGCTCATCTGGTCCTCCCTCAGCCCCTCAGCCAAGTGGCAGCGTCAGGACCTGCTCTTCCAAATCTGCTACGGCATGTACGGCTTCATGGACATCGTCTGCATAGGTACACGTCCAACACAACGTGCTGCAAGTCGCCTCAGCATCGAGGCTTTTGAAGGAAGAAAAACAGGCTTGAGAGATGACAAAGAGTTATGCAACAACAAGGACAGCAAAGAAAGCAGGAGGTGGAGGAGAATGTTTTAATAAGGATAGGTTGGATTATGCAAGGACAAAGTAAGGTTGAGGTTATTACTAAACTGAACAGGCAGATGGTGCTGAAGTAGGAGATGACAGCAGCGCTAAAAGCCAAACAAATTTTGTTGATGAAGCTCTGAACAAAAGATTGTTTTTAAGGTGCGACTGGCTCGGCTGCTCTTGCGTAATTATGAGTTGCCTGTGTAAGACAACACTGAGAACAGATGGCATGAGATATCTGTGCCATGGTTTTTGCCAACTGTCTATTCTCATCCTCAGAATGTTCTGTGATGCTGATAGCGGCGCTGCCATCCACGTACCTTCATATTTGAAGTACATCAGTGGGAATTTATCATCTTTCAAGTGCTGTCCTTCACACCGCTTCAATGTTTTCTCTCTTTTTTTTGTTTTTTTTCCCGCCCAGGCCTCATCATCCACGAGGGATCGTCGGTGTACCGCATCTTCAAGCGATGGCAGGCTGTCAATCAGCAGTGGAAGGTGCTGAACTATGAGAAATCAAAAGACTTGGGCGACCCGCTCAGCTCGAACAGTAAGACTGGCGCCCGCGGTTCCCGCTCCAGCCCTCACGGCGTGGCCAGCAGCGGCGGCGGGCGGCACAGCAGGAGGCTAAGAACTATTCTGAACCACCACTGTGGATACACCATCTTACACATCCTGAGTCAGCTGAGGCCCAACGACCCGCGGATCAGCGCCGCCGCCAACCGGGAGGTGGTGATGAGGGTCACCACCGTATGAGCCGTGTGAGACTCCACGTCCGATGTGAGGCGAGTGGAAGAGCGTTTGGACCTATTATGAAATACTAAAGACTCAAGCAGGAGAGCCTGCGAGGAGCCGAACGGTGCCTGGAGCATCAACAGACTGAACACTTTGTGGATTTCTCCTCTTGTTTCGTACAGCAAAAGGAAGCCAGATGCTCCTTTTCAATAAATAAAAACTGATAAAAATAGGGACATTAAACATGAAATGAACAACGGGGGGATTGTAAACAGGCTTTATAACCTGATCCAAGATGTTTTTCCAGCCCAATATCAGGATAACACACATTTCTGTTCTCAATCCTCCAGGTTTTATTTCCATGTCCTTTTCTTTTCCTACACGTTTTGATTTTCTACTGCTTTTAAGAGGAAACCATGTGACTCCATACATGCCAAACGTTTTTAACTCTGTGTAACGATCTTTCTACAAATGATGCTGGCAAATAGACCGAAAAACTGAGACTAAACAAAAATAAGGGGAGTGCGGAGGCGTCAATACAATAATAAATCTCTACAAATAAAAAAAAAAATTGAAAGAAAAGCCAATAATTTTTCAGTCACACCTAATCTTTATCGCAATAAGAACGTGTATGTACATTTCACAAAGAATTTTGCATGGATATATCATTTTATTCTTCATCACACATAGACATGTCAAATTTGCTCTATTTTGAAAAGGTGCTTGCCAAAATAAAATCTTCAGAGGCATTTGACTTCATCGCACCAACTCTTTGTCGACCTGACAAACGCCAGTGTGTTACAGCTCAAATACAGATTGTTGCTGCTGTGTGCTGATTCAGATTTGATAACAAGTAAAATATTGGATTAAAAAGTGGAGGTCGGATGATCTCTTACCTCTCAGCCTCATATGTTAGTCTCTTCTTTACCCGACGTGAGGTTTGATGCATGCAGTGTTGGTTGAGTGTGTTGCTATTTTTCTGATATCAAAATGTCATGAGGTCATTCATTTTCAGGAAATAAACTTTGTATTTACTATAGTTTCCTTCGGTTTTGGGGAAGAACTACACGTAGGGGATTACTGGAAAGGAGGAGCCGAAGGGAGCTTCTTTTAGGTGCAATTCTAAACATCGCCACTGGGTGTCACTAAAAACCACACTGTGACAATGAAGCAGACATTTCATAGTTTGCCCTGCAGAACCCAAGAAACGATGTTCTTCTGAGCTTTCCAAATTGAATTGATATTTTTAGTTTATTTTTGATCATTTTAGCCAACACGAATAACAGCATTTAAAAAATAGAATGAAAAAGTAAATTATTTTTTTAAAAAAGAAAAAAATGAATAAAACAAGAAATGCTTGAAAATGTAAAACAAAAAGAAAGAAAGAAAGGAAAAAGAAACAATAAAACAAAAAAATTGTTAAAAATAAAATAAGAAGAAAAAAATATTATTTAAAAATGTAAAAAAAAAACAAATGAAGGTAAAAACATGGTCCAAATTTTCCCCCATGGGTTCTCCAGGACTAATTTATTTATTTGAATCCTTTTTATTTTATTTTATTTTATTTTAATTTATTTTATTTTAATTTATTTTGTCTTGCATTGCTTTGCTTTGTTTTGTCCCAAAATAAACAGAAAATATGTATTTAAATTCATTTTAAAAGCCCAGTGGAGCTTTAAATTAAAGTGGAGTTTTAAATTAAAGAATCAAAAATCTGGGACGGGGTTGTGCTTAGAAACACTGCAGCTAGCTAAGATTTTTTTTAATAAACAATTAGGTCATGACATTTAAATAAATTCAGCAAAACTATAACTTTAAAAAAATCTTTTAATTGAGTTAAATAAAAAAATAAAGTTTGAGAAAGTGGTGTAACAATTTATCTTAATAATTCGGTTCATATCATAATTTGTAGTTGATACTGGATCCTTTTGAGCCAGATCTAAAACTTCCACCAGTACGACTCAGAGAGAAATACGGACCAGCAGGTGAAGTTTTTCAAGTGTAAATTAAATATGCGTACAAACAAACAAGTAAACAAGAATGAATGTCAAATCCATTCACATTTTAGTTTGGTAAATTTCAGCCTATTGTTATTTTTCCATATAAAAATATTGCAAACAGAGCTTTATTAGAACCATTGGTCGTTTTTACACTATAGTAAATACTGTTCCTCAATCCAAATGTTATTTTCCAAGATCAATAACAGATCGATTGAATATATTTTGAAATGATTTTATAATGGTATAGGTCGATTCAGTTAACAACTTCAACCTCAGGCTGAAACTTTCTGATATGAAGCATCAAACCTTATAATTACAATTAAATGGTTAATTATCTCCTTTAACCTGAGTATTTTTATAAAGGTTTATTTGTTGTCACTTACCTGCTCAATACCTGCATGACAATCAGAAACTGAAGTCAGGAGAAAACCCAGGGCTGTGTCTGGATGAAACAGAAGCTCTTTAAAAGAACAATCAATCCGCTCATAATTACTAAAACTGTAAAAGAGCAAATGAAATGACCCCACTGTTCCTGAATTATTCAGAGTTGGTATTAAGATCTCTGTAAGGCAGCACCGCATGAAAACCTCCGCAGTCAAGCGTGTTACTCCTTGGATGGAGATAATGATGTTTAAACACCCGTCATGTGATTATTCATTTATATATATAAAGTAAATTAAGGATTTATTTCTTAAAAGAATACGAGTTTCACATCATTCTGCAAGTGTTGTGTTCCAATCTGTTTCCCAGGTTCAAGTCCATCAGAAAAACCTGGAATTTTTCATTGTGACTCATTAGAAAGATCAGAGGTAAGTCGGCTTCCTTGGAAGCAAAAGTGAGACGTCTGAAACATTTGCAGCGTACAGCTGCCACATTTACATAGAAATTGCTTCTTCGTGACTCTGTCGGTGTGAGTCAGCTCACCACTTAAACTGCCACACTTAGTCAATACACCAAAACAAGGCTTTTTATTAAATATTTAGTGTCACTTGAGTGAATAGTTTTTGCAGCCTGTGTGCTTCTCATGCTGGTTTTCATCAGAAATTTGATTTTGAAGTTGCTCTGGACAAAAAAAAAACATTTAATTCAAGCTAGCATGCCCAGCATAAAACCAAATATCAAAGAATGTAAATGTTCCAGGTCAAAGAACTGCAGTAACCTCGACATCTTAGCAGTTTGAAAATCCAGCTCTGGTTCAGTTTTGAGCTAAATATTATGAAACAGGTGCAGCATAAATCACAGTTATCTACTAAAACACTACTGTTTGTCAGGATTTATAAAAGTATTTCTTCATTTTCTCATTTGAAAAAACATTTTGCTAAAAAAAAATATTACCTATTTGTGGCTTCATGACTACAGTAGAGCTTTATTTCTGCAGCTCTGGATGTAAGTTACTACTTTTTTAAGTCTGAAATTACATGTTTCTTCTATATAAACATGCACTTAAGATCATCTGCACTTTGGTGCATTTTTTCCTGCCTTTGTAAGTCTGAACTCACGTATTGAAGCTGTTATAAATGTGACCCTTGAGGCATCTAAATCTGGCCCCTCAAAGGAGAAAATGATTGAGTTAGTAATTAGGTCAGATCTTTGATTGCCTCCAGATCGTTTTGCACAGCTTTTATCTCTCAAACCGGAAAAAAATGGCAGATATATGTAATTTAAACAGAGAATGATGCATGAAAATTGTAAAATGCGTCCCGTGCAGCCCTATAATGTACATCAAAAGGAAAGACTCATCCTTTAGTCAAAGCAACAGAAACACATTCTGTCTTCTAAGACACTTCATGTCACTCTATAGCCTGACCGTTTTATTTAGTGATTTTGGGGGACAGAATTATTTAACGAAAATAAAAAAAAAGTGTAATAATGCAAAATAAAAAAGTAAATAAAAGATTGAAGTGAAGCAGGCAGCAAATGCAGCAGCATGTCAAAGAAAGTCACTAATAAAGGCGTTTTTCTTTGTATTATTAATTTTATTTACAATTTTAATCCACAAGATATTCAATTCACTAAACGTTCAAATTCAAGTCCCACTTTTAATTGATTTCATGGAATTTGTTTGTTTATTTTTGTATAAAATGGGGTTCCAGCTCATAAAACAAACAAAAAAAAAACAGGATTTTAAATAATTAAATAGGTCTACTATTTAATTATTTAGGGTTTTTTATTTGAGTTTATCAAATAATCACTTTCATTTAACACATTTGTGCCACAATACCATAAATAAATTTGACCGTGTTTTAAAAAATAAAGGAAGATTACATTTTTCTGGTGTTTCCTGGAACTGCTGATCACATTTTTATTGTTTACAGAAGAAAATCTTAATTTTTGTGTGGATGAAATAACATTTTACATTTAGGTGGGCTTTTAAAAAGAAGAAGAATAAGAAGAAGCTTTAGAACATGTTCTGATAACAGGGTCAAACCCAGTTCATTATTTACAGCAGCTTGTCTGAACGCAGGTGGGAAAACATGAGACCAGGAAGCTGCTTCTCTTCTGGGTTTCCAAAAAGCGGCACCACATAAACGCGTATCCACCAGCATGTGGCTCCACCTAGCGGTCATGTTGGTGAACAGTCACTGCCTCCATCCGGGGCTCTGCTCTCCATTAGAAAAACAGTTCTCTTTTGCTGCCGCTAGAGGGCGCCCGTCTACAGAAGACTGAGACATTCATCATGTAACAACAACATGTATTTAGAAGTTAAATAACATTTTACTTTAACTTTCAGGTAAAATATTGAGTAATCTGTGACATTTATATTTGATTAATTCATTTTGGAACCTAAAATACAGTAAAAAGGAAAATATTTTAAGAAAAGCAACAGAACTGAAGTAACTATTTTTTATTCTTATTTTCTAGAATGATTATATTATACTATATTGTATTTTATTATTATTTTATCATAATTTCTTATTTTGTTTTTATTGTTATTGTTTTTTTTTCTTATTTTTTCTGGTTATCTTCAGACATTATTGGAGAACAACTTCAATTAGTTAGATGTAACTAATTGAAGTTTACTTTTGATTGTTTTTAAGATTTTGTTCTTTTTTTAAGTAAACGTTAGTTGTCAACTTGAAGTCAATAAATATGTTCTAACTGGTCACTTCCTGACTTGATTAAGTCTATTTTTTGATCTAGTCTGAAGTTTGGAAAAGTCTGTAATAAATAGAAGTTTTTAGGAAATGTTGATCAGTAATTTTGTAATAATTACACAATTGCAGGTCTTACTGTAAACAATCATTCTTTTATTTCCCACCCTTAAAGGATTATAGAAAAGTTTTTCTCCTAAACAGTCATTTTGTCTGTGTAGCTGGAGTTCCTCTGGCGTCTAAACCTTGTTGTGGAGTGAATCTCGGTCTCCCTGATCCGCTCTTGACAGTCAGAGGATCCGTGTCACACTCAGGGGGCACGGTGGATCCGTGTCAGCTGATCATACAAACAGGTTTCTTTCAGTGGGAGATGTTTCCAGGAAGAGGATGATACTATTGTTAATGAAGAGACTCATGTGTGGCTCAGGGAGCATGACACAGCATGTACACACATCCACGGACCACCCAAAGAGTCCAGACCAACAAGAAGTTTAGGGATTATTTAAAATAAAATGACATTTTCAAAACTTAAATCCAGTAAATAACATAAAGCTGCAGAAATTTATGTCACAATTAACCAATTAATTTATTAATTTTTCTCTTGTGAAATTTGAACTGCAATAGAGTGGAATTATATTTGGGAGCTCTGTTAGAAACTGCCTGAATATGCAGCACCACACAAGGTAAAGTCCACAGACACATGAATGTTAGAGTTTGGAGTGAAACAGTTTCACCCTGAACACTGATCTGAACTCCACCTGACGCTTCAGGTTCAATTAGAGCAAAAAGCTGTAAACCAAAACTTCTCAGCTAACACTTAAATTAGCAAAATTGTTTTCATTTCCATGAAACAGACTTCTAAACTTTGCCAGAACAGTTAAAACTCTTACAGCAGTAAATCATATTAAACCCCATGGATTATGGTCACAAATTCCTGTGTGAATAAGCTAAGATTGTTGGTAAAACTGTAGATTTTGGGGTATAGGGAAAAAAAATTAAAGCTGAAAGTAGCCCTAAGGTTTGATTTGATCCAGGTTAATCTCGGAATTCCTGTTTGTGTTCTAATTTGAGATTTATTTTGAAAGGGTAAAACTGAAATCCCTCGCGGGAAATCCGTGCAGGAGTTTCCAGGTGAGTCAGTCTGTCCCGTCCTCAGGCTGGTCACGTGGTACAAACAAGGAAAAGAAAAAAAACAGAAGTTTTGGCAAAGTGCGCTCAGGTGCTCTGTTCTCGCGGAGTTTCGCCTTCCTCCACCTGTCAGGTGAGTTCACGCTTTCAGTCCGGGTGGCTGAACCTGCTGAACTTTCCTGCTCCAAACTGCATTGTAGAAGAAGGTGTGAAGGACACCGAGGAAGACGACAGCCACGTCCCCGGCATGTAGCTCCGCTCCGGCCGCTCCTCAGCCAGCATGCGCTCCTTCCTGCGCTCAGGTGAGCCCCCCGCGAGCCGGAGGTTCCCCGGGAAACGCAGATTAAACCTACGAGTGTGTCCCGTCAGTGAATACATGAAAACCGCGCGGCAAAACCAGATTTTAGCTTTACGTGCTTTTTTACGCGTCATTTTTACGCATTACTTTTTACGCATAATCAATATCTGATCAGGTAATCACCTTTTATCGGTAGGAATTGACTTTAAATGACATGAAGGAATGTGATACTCAATTAAAAACACGGATGCCTTTAATTAAAGTCATTTATTTTATTCTAAACCTTACATTTATCATTTTATTATATAATACGTGCATTCTGTTTGACATACAGTAACTACTTAGGCGGATTTAAACTTTTAAATAACCATTTTTGATTTAGGATTTGAAGAACTAGTAAAGTTTTAGTGCATATATTTATTTTTTTATATCACAGCCACATATAAAATGCTACAAACACAGGGAATCTGCAAATGAACCTAAAGTTTTATGTTTATTACATTGGTTTTGTTGTTTTTTTTATTGACAGGATTAACTATTTTCTCTGACAAGTGAATGATCACGACTACAGTTAAAGAGCAAAAACAAACAAAAAAAAACCTATTTTAGAGGCCGCCGAGTTGTTCCAAATGTAACTTTTAGGTCTACTTTATATCTCTAATTTAAATCAGAATGTTTCCTTATGGTCTTTATTTTGTCCATTCAAATAACTATCAATTAAAATATATAATAGGTCACTTTTTTATAAGTAAATCTATGGAAATAAATGCAATTTTGTAACATAATTTTTCCCAGGTTTTTGTGCTTAAATTCTATCTTTATTTTTAGATTCAATATTACAGTGACATAAGAAGTCTTGGTGAATCTGCTGCTCATGACTGCAGCACACTGTACATGTGAACCTAATAAAGTTGAATGTTTAAAACATTACAGCAGCTATAAAAGTTAACCTTCCAGTCTGACGTGTGTAACATTTGTGCTGACGGAGCGGAAGAACAAAATCTGCCGGTTTCTTTTCGTCAGACTAACTGCTGCCTCTGCAGAAGGTTGAGCCGAACCTTTAACCCGCCTGATCCAGACGCTTTCATTCTCAAAATAGGAGTTTAAAACTGCAGCTGAGCAAACAGATAAGCAGCTGAAGGCCTCTGGAGTTCGGCAGATTTTTACTGGTACAACAGGAAGTTGTGAATCTTGACACACGGGGTGTATATTTGTATAAACCTCTTTAGTAACTGAAGATAAACTTTATTTATATTGATTATATTTGCATTATTTTGTTTTATTGGATCAGGGCGACATTAGAGATGGCGTAGAATCACAAAGCAACAAGTTACTGGAACCTTATCATCATTAAAAGCGTAAATGTTCATCTAAAGGGGCGGGGCTTGTCCACACTAAAATGATGCAAACATACCTGTTTGCTTCAAAAATGTTCACATACTTATTTTTTTAATTAGAGTGGCGAGAATTGACTTTGCCTCCAGATTTAAGCACAACTTTTGTTTCCTTGACAGAAATCATGAAACGGTTTATGTTGATGAAAAATAGTATCTCTAAAAATCCTCCTAAATATCCATCTCTGAAGATTAAAACAGTCATTGTTCATAGAATAGAATAGAACTCAAAATCCAAATGGCAGCACAACAAATAAAACACAAGCCGTACAGTAGAATTAAAATAAAAGAAAATACAAATTTTAAGCTTAAAAACGTGCACATTGATGAGTTAATTTAGTTATGATTAACTCGTTAATATTTATTAACACAAATTAATCGCACCTCACAGAGCTTCGTTTTGCCCCAGCGGTAGTCATCCATTTTCATCTTATTCCATGGTTATTTACAAAATAAATAAATATTCAGTTGTTTTTTTTTAGTACTTTAATCTCGTTATTTTTTTGGTTGGATCACTTTTTCACAAAAAGTGGACCCATTTGATCCACGATCCGGCGTCAGTGAGGCAGCGGCAAATAAAAACGATATAAATACTGATATTCATGATGGGTTAAATAAAGAATAAGAAAGTAAAGCAGCCTGTGCAGTGATATAGAGCAACGAACAACTTTTTTTTTTTTTTTTTTTTTCTCAGGTCTGCAGGTTTGTTTCTTATGACTGTTTGTCAGCATCTTTGTTTTTTTCTTGGAGTGAAACTTCAGACATTAAAGTCTTAAAAGTTCTGCTCATCTTACTGTTAATATGTTTTCGTGTGATATCTGAGTTAACACTTGATAAATTTAAATATCACAGACGAATAACAATGGAGGAAAAATTTCTCTTTGGCCTCTTTTTGTTCGCATATTGTCATCAAATGTACCCAGTAAAACATTGTGTTTATTCACCACACAAAAGTGTGATTAATGTGATCATTTGACAACTTTAATTAAAAATAAATGTGCTAAATTTACAGTTTTGTGTGTAAATTTCATTTGTGATTATTAATAAGTGGTCAGTAAATTCTGTAACTAAAGAAAAATAAATCGCAATTAATTCTTTACCAGGCTTACGATTAATTAGTGATTTTTTTTAATCAATTCTATTAAAAACTTAAGAATTTAGAAGTCTTAAAAAGGCATCTAGACCTCCTGATGTTAGATAAAACAATAAATTGGGTCTTAAAATAGCTTTGAAAGTGTTAACTTGTATCTTAAGGGAATGATTCTGTGCCACCTGCACAGATATCCTGTAATTAGTTCATACGTGTGCAGAATGCAGAGAATCTTGTCTGAACACGACTAAACCTGCGTGTCTGAGTGTTAGACTGAGCATGTCATGTACAGCATCATCTGTCACTGTCATTCAAATTTAAATAAAGTTTGACTTTATATTTCCATACCATGAACTCGTAACCATGTGTTAGGACTGTAGTTTAGATGGATCAGTAATTTGACATCTAGCCTGTTTTTGGCTCTGTTCTAACCCCATACGTCCATCTCTTCAGGAATGAGGATCTTTTAACTGCCAGTCTCTAACAGGAATGCTCACACTCTTTCCACTTCCTGCTCTTGATATGAGCTGTGTGAAGACAGCAGGATCACATGTTCTTCCACTTCCTCTTTGAGCCGGGTCTAAAAGCAGAAGTAGCCAGATCAGTTCCTTCAGGGACCACTAGGGGGCTTTGACACCAGCGAGTCAGTCCCTGTTGAATCAAATGTAAATGAACCAGTGAGATTGTGTGATCCTGGAACAGAGAGTGACCTGTTCAGGCTGTAGCCCACCCAACCACAACAGTGGCTGGGATAGGCTCCAGCAACCATGTGAACCCAAAAGAGATCGAATGGGTTCAGAAAATGGAAGTTGAAGTTTGTTTTATTTTGAACTTAAAATAGAAATTTGTTCTCAAATCGATGTGAGGTCTTCTAAATGACTGATCCAGGACCTCCTTTCTGGACACGTTTCTCTAACTGACAAACATGTTAGTCCTGCTTGTATCATATTTTCAGAAATCCAGAGAATCAAACACTGATAATCATCCAACGTGGTGAGGAAAACTGGGCTCCAGCTGACCTCAAACAAACGATTCATCCTGACCTAATTTTCTTGTTTTGAGACGGACGTCCAATAAACCAGGAAGAAACAGAAATGTTCGATTATTTATAAAAAAATAAGGAGTTTGATGCAGACTAAAATATTTAACATTTTTTTGCGTGTGTTAATGGTTTTTTTACTCTCTCTTTTCTGATCGTAATACCTAAAAACATACAGAAGCTCAGTGCTGCCACCCAGTGGAAATAAAAACTCTGCATATCACGTTATAACGTGAACACTTTATTGTTCTAACAATATAACTTTCTTATAATTTCCATGTTTAAACAATATACGCTTAACAAAAAAAGTTTCATGTTCTTACAATAAAAAATATTCGAACAATAAAGTTTATTGAACAAACGTGAAAACTATATTGTTTGAACAATAAAGTTTATTGTTGGACGTAAAACGTGTATCGTTCAGAAACCATAAGCTTATCTGCCATATTAAGTTAAATCGTTGGAACAACAAACTTTACATGCTATAACATGATTTGCATTTTTTGGCAGGATCACAAACATTAACCCTTTTTATTTTCCCTCGTTTCTTTTGTGATATTGTTGTTGTAAATTTGTCTATGATGAAAAATATAATTTCTTTCCCTAAATGTTTAAGAAAATCTTGATAAAACAACAGTCCAAAGTTTATGATTAAGCAATCATTTTTTAACCAATAATTTAATTGAACTTTATTCATATAACGTGGAGAAATTTGTTTGTTATGGCACCACAGAAGGCAAAAAAAATAATAAACGTACAAGAAATGACGCGTACGTTTGACGAAAGTGTATTTTCTCAAGGCGTCTTTGTAAACTTTGTTGACAGGATGGAGGCTCTTTCTCAGGTTTACGTCTCGTTGTGGAAATAATAGCCGCATTATGACTTATTTGCTTCCAGTGAGAAACTTGGCTCCTGAGAACATCCACATCTCATCTCTTCCTCCTGGCGTTCCCACAGACCAGGAGCCGGAAGAAACCACGCAACAAGGTGAGCAGGTTTATTGGTAAACATTCATGTTTCACCTCATCGGAGTTTAATGAAGATTTCCCTTCATTTTCCTCAGTAATCCAGTAAATGTTCTTCTATCTTTAAGGTGTTCTGAGGATTTAAATCTCACAAGTGTTTATAATAAATCATGATGTTTGTTTATTACAGAAGGAAAACTACTTAACTACAAATAAGCTTTTAATTGACTCTAAACAAAATGAATTTTGGCTGAATTTTGTGTCTGTTTTGTCAAAACATTTTCACCTTCAACTAAATTAAAGGTTGTAACTATTTCCCATGGTTCTCAGTTGATACATTTTTTCAGTTAACAAAGGAAACTATTATTTACAGCTTTTAGGAAGAAGCAAACGAGGACAAATACTTACTGAATAAATACATCAAATGATGAAGTTAAAGTCGAAATATTACTGTCTTAAAATATCTGACAGAACAATGTCTTGTAGATTTAACTGATCCAGTTTAATAGTAAAGAACATTTTAAAATGCCAAAGTCATTTATAATGATAAAACAGACAATCTGAGCTCTGTAAAAAGACAGAAATTACATGTTTCACTTTGCACTCTAAGTCTGTGATTTTACAGAAATATTTTCTTAAAAAGCAAAAAAGTGGATATCCAAGCAAGTTTTTAGAATAACAAAAGGTGATTCTGGAATAAAAATACATAAATAAATAAAATCCTCTGAGCTTAAGTTGGATGGATGAGTTTGTACAAGAACATTTCCTTTCTGCAGATGATGAGCTGAGATTCATCTGGGCTTATTTGGATCCATTTCCTACGTGTTAAACAATCATTAAACAGTGTTTTTACTCAAATGTCTACTTTTTTCTGATTTTAAACATGTTCATTTAAGAGATTTCAATTCAAAAGTAATGTCAAAATCCAGTATAGAGAAACACTGTTTCTGTGATCATAAGACAAGTCTGTATGGAACCTTCAATCAGTTTTTTATAATCTATTATGTTTTTAATGACTTAATGGAGTTATTATCTCGTTTTCTCGTGATAACGAGATAAAAAAAATGGCAGGCTGTTTTAGGCTTCCGTAAAATTTTCTCAAAGCCATTGCAATTTGGCTGCTCCCTTCAGAAAATCATCTGCCCACCTCTATTCTTCTCCTCTACATTCCTCTGCTCACACCTCACATCCTCCTTGGTCTTCCTCTAGACCTCTTGCGTCAGCTGACCTTCACTCTTATCCTTTTCTCTGCCAAAGTCTCCACATTCAAAGTTCCTACAGTCTCCAAACGCACCGTCCTCCTCTCCTTCTTCCACCAGCAGTTCTTCTGTTTACACCTGGAGGCCAACATCACTGATGGTTTATGGACCAGCACTGATCGTGCCTCCTTGTGTTTGCATTAATAAAATAGAAGCCTGTGATGTGGGTTCATTTTAAAATGGAAAAATACATTATTTGTTTAAATTGTTTTAAAAGCAAGTTTTAAAATGATCTAAAATGAAAACAGCCTTAATGTGACCAGTAAAGACGTAAAAATGAATCCACATTTGTTCAGAACTAATTAAGCAATCAATTAATTAACCCTTAAACTTAAAAAAAATCATTTTCTGTCTATTTTTTTTTTGTTTCTGTTGAATAAATATGTTTGAACATTTCATTTGTGTTTTTGTGTTCCTGACATTTACAATGTTTCTGTAGATGAGATGGTCAAAACCAAAGAGAAGGATGTCGTCCGGACGACGCACACCCACAGAGTCTCCTCGCCGTCAGTCTTCCTCCAGAACAACGACAATGATCCTCCACCCGCCACTTACTTTGACCAGAAGATCCCTGTTCCTGAAGAGGACTCTGCGGTAATTTGAAAATGACGTTGTTGTGATAAAATGCTGATTCTCTCTGGTGTAGAGCTCGTCTTTCTTCCTCTTGTAGAGATTATTCAGCCTGCGGAAACTCTGGGCCTTCACTGGACCGGGTTTTCTGATGAGCATAGCTTACCTGGACCCAGGTAACATTGAGTCCGACCTGCAGTCGGGAGCCAAAGCTGGATTTAAGGTACACAATCTTGGTTACATCACAAATCATGCTTTGTTATTCAAAAAAACAAAATCAGTTTTGGAATATAGCCAAACCGAGTGAAGGTGTGGCATATTTTGGCGTTCCCCTCTCTATTAGAACAAATCTGCTGGATTATTCTAGTCTGAGCCCACTCAGTGATGAGGAAAGCTTCCTGTGGAAACTTCTGTTACTTATTGTCATTTGCAAAACCACATGTTGATGCAACGCACTTCTTAAAGCAAACTTTGGGAGCTGTCAGTTGAACTTTTTTGCCGACTATCCATTCACAGGAGGAAATCCAGGTTTAAACCCACATAGACTCTCCAGGTCAAAGTCAAACCAACACGAGATTCTCTGCAGTTATTCAAACTGCAGCAACACATCCCAGAATAAATTAGCTGAACAAGTTAAATCAAAGTAAAATGAGCCTTAATCCGGGCTGCATTGTCAGGCTTAAGCATTTCTTTACAAAGTTTTAAGTTTGCAATTTAAGTTTAACATCTTAACTTTAACTGAGTTTGTAAATGTCACTTTTCCTTCCAGCAAATGTTATTTGTTTTAGATACAACATTGTTAAATGTGAATGAAATACAGTAATAGACTGTTTAAGATAGTAAAAAAAAAAAGTAAAATATTTGTCAGTTTAGAAAAGAATCACACATTCTTAGTGGTTTGCTGCATCATAGGGGAACAAATGCAAACGGTGAAGTGTGAAGGTGTTTAACCCCAGAGGAGTATCGCCGCATGATTTTCACCTGAGCAAAAGTATTCTCATGACTTTCAATAAGTTACATTTTTCCGAGTGTCATGGGTCCCTGGCTAAAGTCTCACATGTCCCAGGAATAGGCGAACCAAAGAGGAAGTCTCTCGTATTTTTTTTCCTCATTTTTCAGTATTTTCCTATTTTTAGGATTTTCCTATGCATTTATTTTCCATTTTGTTATGTAAACCAGTTAAAAATAAAAAATAACTACTCCGATTTATCATATGTTGTCATCATTTTAACTATTTTTAATGAGAAATACTTTTTATTGGGTATTTTATTACCGGATAAAAATTACCCAGCAAAAGTGATGGTGTAACTTTTTATAGGAAAAGTGTTCTTAGGTTAAAGTTATAAACTACATGTGGTTCTCATCTGTAAAAAAAAAAAAAAAAAAAACATGTTTTATTTTAAAATAAAATGACCATAATATTTGATTTCTTTTATATGCTAAGGGAAATCAAGGTTAATAAAATATATGTTTTTAGTTAGATGAGCTTGAAGTCTCTCTCCGATCGTCTTTGAATCTATATTAAAATCATTCTTAGTTCTCTTTTAATTAGGAATTTGCAGTTTTTCGCCAAAAACTGTTGTTTTTAAGAACCTAGTTTCTGCAGGAGTTCATTAAAAATTTACCTCTGAATTGTGACGAGAACGTGGAGCAACCTCGCCCCCTTTCCCGTCACCCATAACTGAGATCTGTTTACACTCTCTCCCTCTAGCTTACAGCCCCTCACAACCCTTACTTAACATTATTGTGGCAACAAAAATGTTTAACAATATCAGAGCTATCCAGCCGTGCAGTCTTGAGCCAGACGTCAGGAAAACGAAGACGTTCATGGATCTATTTGATTGGGAAACATCAGAATGTAGCGGAGCTTGTGGCCCCCAGTGTATTTTTCATATCACAAATGTAATCTTCTTCAAACTGAATGTTTTCGTCTGATTCACGACTATTAAAAACACCAACAGCTCTTGATTGTGTGAGCTCCTCTATTCATGCTAGATCTTGTTCTCCTCCTACCAGCTCCTGTGGCTGCTGCTGTGCGCCACCATCATCGGCCTGCTCCTGCAGAGGTTGGCGGCGCGGCTGGGCGTGGTCACCGGGATGCACCTTGCTGAGGTCTGCCACCGACAGTACCGCACCGTAAGTGTCCCCCTGGTCCCGTTGAACTGTTCGAGGCTTGTCGTTTCATTTGGGTTGTTTTTGAAAGGTTTAATGTGCATCTGCAGGAGGAGAACTCGGGATTTGATTGGTTCAAGTTTTTTTATTTAGCAATTTCACAATTTAAAACAATGAGATTTGACTAAGTAAATCAGCTAAATATAAGGTTAGCTTGAATAAATATCCTTAAATATAAATTTTTTTAAATCCTGTTTGAAAAGTATTTCTATTTTCTTGAGATTTTTGCTGGGCAGATGCTTGTTGTTGTTAGTTTCATGAAGCATGAATAGAAAAAATGATGCTGAAACTTTATCAAAAAATCTTGTAAAGAATGAAAAAAAATCTGCACAAAAAGAAACTTCAACAGCCAAACAACAAAATCTCATCAGCAGAGGATTTAAAAATAGAGGAGCAGTTGAGAAGGTGTTTGTTTTGCTTCCACCTCATGCTTCTTCTGCTGTTCTTGTTCTTTCTCCGAGAGAAGTGAGACATTTAATCTTCCACCAAAGGAACAATGGTCTCTCTGACCGGAACATTTCATGCGTCACAAGAAGCTCGAGTGCAGAAATCTCACGTCAGCTTCACTGTTATTGAATCGGAGCTTTGGAGTCTTCTCTGTTTTGAACAACTGGACATGAAGGTGACACAACGTCAATGCTTCCTGCTCAGATCTAGTTTCAGTGCTAGCTGGTGTTAAGTCTCCATGCTTGATCTTTTTTTGTTTTGTTTTGGTTGAAGTTTTTACAATCTGAGCTCTAACATTTAGAATGAACGAAAACGTGCTTTGTTACTTTAACAAATAACTGTGAATGGACTGACGTGCAGTTCAAACTTTGACCTATTTTTTTTCTGCTCTGTTTTATCCTGTACGGTGGCCCTGAAGTACAAAACACTCAATGCAAAAATAGAACAAATGATAAATAATGGTGATATCTTTGGGCAGACCATATTTCTTTAAGCATATTATTTATGTTTAACAATTCAGCTTTCTACTCTACTGAAACATATAGTATTAACTTTTGGCAAACTAATATATTCATAAGAAAAACTGGTCAGAAAAAATCCTCTTTTTAAGTTATTTTAAAGAAACGTATCTTAAATTATATCGAACCTCCATAGAAAAATTATGCAGTAGGAAATTAACAAAAATAATTACACTATTAAAAACTTTTTGAGTTTTTAGTTCTAAATGATTGACCCCTTTTTTATTTTATTTTTTTATTTATTTTGTTTTATTTTCTTGATTGTCTCATTGTTTTATACTATGTAGATTACATTATTTTTCTTCTATTTACTACAATGTGTCAAATATTGTACTTTATATTGTACTAACATTGTGTTCAAATACAAAAAATCTTTAAGCTTTAGGCCACACCCACTGCAAAATTTAGTAATTGTTCATTTAACTCTTTACCAAAGTTTGGGTTTAAAAAAAACATCTGCTTTCTGTCTTCTTTAAAACTCAATCATCTTTATTTTTTTCATTTCATTTTGATTCCTGGAAATAACTTTTCTTTTAAACTTTTTTACGTTTTGATTTTTAAAATATAATATTATTTTTATTTGTTTTGCCTTTGTAATTATGATCTTTAATATGTTTTTAAGTTGAGTGATTTGTTGATGTGATTTGGACTTCAGGGCCACCGTAGGCTTGAGACCAGATTGTCAAATGTTGTTTTACACTAGTGAAATAACAAATAAGATCCTTGAATGAAAAGTTACACTCTAAGTTTAGACTAAAACACACACAGAAATAGAAATATTTTCAGATAAACGTAGTTTAATGTTTTCATCCTGTTGTTAAGGTTCCCCGAATCCTCCTGTGGTTGATGGTGGAGCTGGCGATCATCGGTTCGGACATGCAGGAGGTCATCGGCTGCGCCATCGCTTTCAACCTCCTCTCTGCCGGCAGGTGCAGTAAAAAGAGACGGTTTGGGTTGAAATGTCTGCGTTGGTGCTGATCTGGACTGTTCACCAACAGGATCCCCCTGTGGGCCGGAGTCCTCATCACCGTCCTCGACACCTTCGTCTTCCTTTTCCTGGATAAGTATGGTAGGTTCAGGTTAAATATCGTCATACACGCTCACATTGGATTATTAATAAATGACTGCAAAAAATAAATAAGTAAATAAAAGAGTGAACTGCTAAAGAGAAACTGAGTCTAAACTAATATGCTAAAACAAATCTGTTGAGAAATGAGGGTTTAATTCTTAAAATAAAGGTCCAAACTCAAGTCAACCATAGATATCAGTGGACTACAATCAATAAAATCAACTAAAGATGATTTTTTTCTGGTGTTTAACTCTTTACAAACCTAAAATTTGAAACTGTTAGGTGTGAATATGACCATTATGACCGTTCCAGTGCCCCACCTTCACCCAGCAGTAGCTGGGATAGGCTCCAGCAACCCTGTGACCCCGAAAGGGTTCGGAAAAAGGATGAATACTTATTTATTCATAACAGCTGGCCTCCAGAGTCAGGAGCCATATTTAATCACTTCTGCACAAATGTTGCTCCTCTCTGGGGATCACTGTTATAATTTAGCATAACCCACTTCCACACTATAATAGATGCAGCCGGAATATGAAGATGTGTTTATGTAAAAGTACCATGCGTTGTGACCTCTTTCATTTGACTAAAGGATTTAATAAAATGTTTTCAGACTGGACATATTTGATTTGCTTAAAGTGAACCAGAGTTTGTTTCTCTCAATAATCCAGAACACATTTTTACACCGTCTCAGGCCCATCTTTTGAGGAGGTCTCGGTTAGTGTTCAGTCGGACTGAACTTCGGTTCACTCTGAGGTTCCTCAGTCTGAATAGACTCTGTTCTCACAGTGGAACAACTGGACCAAAACAGCCACCGTAGCTGGTCAAGAAAGCAACCAATAAGAGAAACGTTGAACTCAAAGAAATTACTTAATAAAACACCTTTAACGTGATACTCAATGATTCTCACACCATTTTCCCGATGATCTAAACTCTTAGCCGTCGTCTCAATAACCGCCGTGCAGCACGCCAAAGTAGCAATAAAAAGTATTGAACCTAACATTGATAAAGACGTTAAATTAGTCAGTGATATATAAAGTTTGAACTATCCCGACACTGAAGGAAAAACTTAGGACTTCCATTATTCTTTCTCTCGTTGCTTTGCCCCGCCCTTGTAATTCCTGGCCAATGACTGATGAGATGTTTAGTCACATGGTTTTGATTAAAGGCTTTGATTGGATACAGGAATATTAGGTCAAACAAAAGGTTCAGAACTCGATCCAAACCAAATTAAGTGGGCTCACTCACAGATTTTTTCAATCTGAAGACACAAATAACACTTTTTCTGTGCTTTAAAAAATGCAATTCAAACAATTTAAGAGACTAACTCTTTGGTTCCATTTAGTTTTTTATTTGTTTGACATTTGTGTTCAACTTCACGTGATTATCAGGTGGAAATCATGAAGCAGCTGCACATGAGAACCATTAATGTTGGCTTTTTTGAAAATAAAATGTTTTTATCAAAAGTTTTTTAAGAGAAAGTTTTATGTTTTATCAGCTTGTGAATCTGGTGATTTAGACCTCTCACTAAATGTTTGTCTCCGTCTTCATCTGCAGGTCTGAGGCATCTGGAAGCCTTCTTCGGTTTGCTCATCACCATCATGGCTATCACCTTTGGGTGTGAGGTAAAAACACTCAAACACTTTAGTTTATTCAACACAAAACCTTTTAACCTTTAAATGGGTGAAATGACACGAGGAATGAAGCTTAATGAGGGAAAACTACTCATTTTAATTGTCTTGTGTCTTTGAAATAAAGCGTTTTTGGATTTATGCCTTTTCTTTAAATAAGGAGAAACAGAAGTCATTGTACAGGTGAAGTTTTGTCAACAGCTCTTGAAATTAGAATGACTCATTCCTTCAGCTGAGCTCAAGAAGATGATTAACAGTCTGACGTGATAAAAATGTCAGAGCAGAGTAACAGAGATACAGAGATCCTAATGAAGTTAAATACAAAATAAAAATCTTTTCATAGAGTTTTTAAAAGAACAACCAAAACATAAGCGTATATAATTATGTGTACGTTTTATGTGGCTTGTCAATCGATCAGGCATGGAACATCAAAGTATAAATAATCAATAAATCTATTTAGTCAGTTCTGTGCACAGAAATTAAGTGACAAATGTCAAAAATGTGTTTTCTGACTTTAGATTTTTGCTGGTTGTGACCTGAAAGGGAGGAATCATCATCATGATGAAGATGCAGAAAAGCTCAGTCTGTGATGTTACATAGAACCACGAACACAAGAATAGACAGATTTGAAAAAGTTTTTTTTAGAACAATCAAAACAAAAAATGAAAACAATAGAGATATACATCTACACACAGATGTATCAAATTAAGGACAATTAATCATTAAATTTATTGGAAAATACATATACATACGCACACATCCACATAATTAAATTATTACTCTTACTCATAAATAGAGTCCATTAAGTCTATTAAGAGACTATTAAATATTAAGTTTGACTAACTTAGATATTGATTGTGATTATTTTTGTGGGAGGAGCTTTTTTCCTGTTTTATTTGATCTGATATTAGTATCTACACAGTCTCACTCACCACTTTTGGTTCTGAGGACATGATCTGTCCTGGACAGTTCTGTGTGAACTGACATCAGTAAAGAGGATGGATGATGCTCATTCACAGTGATTTGAATGCATTAATACTCAGTACTGCAATTTTGAACTTAATAATCTGAATATTTTCCTGTATTATAATAAAAATGCCAAAAACATCATTTTCATTGGAGTGGGTCTTTAAAGTCACATGTATTTTGTGGAGTTTGAGGATCAGATGTGCTTCTGCTTGTTATCTTGCGTTTAAAACACTCTGGTCCTGATGTTGCAGTACGTCATAGTGGCTCCAGACCAAGGACAGCTGCTGAAAGGGATGTTTTTGCCCTACTGCGAGGGCTGCGGACCCGTCCAGCTAACCCAGGCCGTCGGCGTCATCGGTGCCGTCATCATGCCTCACAACATTTACCTCCACTCTGCTCTCGTGAAGGTGAGACGCTCACGAAAATCCTCTGTGATGAGCCTCACGGGGCTCATCTAAGTGTCTAAATTGTCAGTCCAGAGAGGTGGACCGTTCCAGCAAGAAGGAAGTGAAGGAGGCCAACAAATACTTCTTCATCGAGTCGGCCATCGCGCTGTTCGTGTCGTTCCTCGTCAACGTGTTCGTGGTGGCTGTCTTTGCTGAGGCCTTTTATCAGCGCACAAACATGGAAGTGGTGAGTGCTCCTCTTCAGCCAATCACCTTTTACCAGCATGCCTTGCTGCAGGTCTCTTACTTCTCCGATTTTAGTTCACTGTCTGCAATGAGTCGGGGACCCCCCATCTAGACCTGTTTCCACTGGACAACAACACCCTGGAGGTGGACATCTACAAAGGGGTACGTTCTTCTTTAACATCCTCAAATCTCAGTGCAGCTTTAACCCCGGAGTTGGAAAACTTGAAAAGTAGATTGTGAAAACGGGACCAGGGATCGGACAAGCAGGGGCGGAGTTAGCAGTTTGATTGGCCCCGGGGAACCAATGAAATGGGGCCCTCTGCAGGGGTTGTGATGATCATTTTAAAAAATGCTTTTAGGATAAAACGTAACGTAACGTAACTCTAAATGTTTTAAGAAACATCTAAAAACTGAAAACATATTTGAATCTAAATGTATTTCTATATATTTTTACTTGGAAAAATACTTTAATTTATTGAATGTGGTCATTTGTTACCCGCTCACTGTCTAGTAGGACCAAATGAGGGTCCTCTGTCTTTTTTAATAAAAAAAACAAGAAATATTCTTAAATTTGTCATTTTCTGCCCCTCCCTGTACCTTTTCTCTTCTTTTCTGTCCCTTTTCTCACTCTTAGCTTACTTTATCGTCTGTTTGAGGTCCTTTGATTTGGTTCATTGCACTTCTGGAAGTATCTCTTTTTGCTTTTTCTTCTTTTTCCTCTCTCGGCTTGGATAATGTGCTTCATTTTACCGCTTTAAAAAAGAATTCTTCGATTCATCATTAGATCTCCCTGCTCGCTAACTTGCTGTTGACTGGAATGTTCCATTGCTGCAGAGGGATGGGGGAGGACGAAACGCTTTCACGTGAACAGCCTTATGCCATTTCATTGATTTTTGGCTGATAATAACTAAGAAATGGATGTAAAAATATTTTTAACGATTGTATTAAGTGTTCAGCTCAGGGCTCCCAGGCAATTAAAGTTTTTGCTGCATTAGTTTGTGCGCATTTTGCAGCCAAAGTAAAGGACATAAAGTTGCTATAGAGGAGCATTCAACATTTTTTAAATATTATAAATGTTCAAACGATAAAAACCTGCCAAAGAATGTAAATAGAGAGAACAAATCCGATAAAGAAACGACTGAGCAACCAGACGAACGTGGATTTCAGCAGTTAGAATGCAGATGGAACAAAAACCTAAATGTGATGGAGCTGTAGAATAAAAGACGATTGGTTATGAGGTCTTTATGTCTTTGCTTTAATGTGTCTCGTGTGTCTGGTCAGGGGGTGGTTCTGGGTTGCTTCTTTGGCCCGGCAGCGCTCTACATCTGGGCTGTGGGGATCCTTGCAGCGGGTCAGAGCTCCACCATGACCGGGACGTACTCGGGTCAATTCGTCATGGAGGTCAGTGAAGGAGGACAGTGCAAATTTTTCTGCAAATTTACTTTGATGTTTTTTTAATAACCTTTTAAGCTTTTGTGTGTTCCACTTTTGTTGCGTAAATCTTGTCAAACGTTGACGTAAATCTCTTAAATCGGTTGAATTCTTAGGGCTTTCTGAACCTGCGCTGGTCCCGTTTTGCCCGGGTCTTGCTGACCCGATCCATCGCCATCATTCCCACCCTGCTGGTGGCCATCTTCCAGGACGTGCACCACCTGACCGGCATGAACGACTTCCTGAACGTGCTGCAGAGCATGCAGGTCTGATTTGATTAAAATTTCAGTTTAAAATAATAAAATGACAACATAAAGAGGGAAAAGAAAACTCAAAAGAAGGTGTTTTATTGAACAAAACTTGCTTAGTTTTGCACAGAATTCATATTCTGTCAATATATGATTATATATGATTATATATGACATTATGCATAAATACAAAATAAACTTGTTACAAGGAAGGCAAAAACTAACATAGTAAAAAAAGCCTAATATAAAGAAATTATTTGTAGACAGTAACGTTTTTTGGCTTATTGTCTCCTAAAGATCTAATATTGTAACTTATTAAACATGTACTAAATGTTTGGATTTACTGATTCAATAGTTTCAGGGGAAATCCATATTTTTGTGTTTAAACTGTAATACTTAACACAATTGTGTGCTTTTTACTGAAATCAATGCAACTCTTCATTTTTATCAACAATTCCAAAAGCTGAATAAATCGTAAATTTAAATCATTACACTAAGAAGTGTATTATTTTCACAACATCATTAAAAACAGTTCTGAAAAGAGATTTTTATTAAACTAAAGTCACAACATGGAGGAAATTATAAAACAAAATCTAACTTTTTCTCTTAAAATGCCGATTAATACATGAAAACTCAACAGCAAAAATATGGTTTTCAATCTGTCGATTAATGTTAAGACATTATGAAATAAATTAATTTGAATATGATTATTTATTATATTTTGAAATTTTCAAGAAGCATTTTTGCTGTTCTACGGGCTTCTTAAAGTCACTTGAAATCCATAAAAGTGTTAAAGATGATCAAAAGATTTAAAAAAGTATCAGATTAACAAATTAATTAAAATCATATTCTAACTCCAAACTCTACATTGGTGCATAAATGTAATATATATATATATATATTTAATCAAACTTAATCTCATTTATATTGTTTAATAAAAGCACTTGTAATCAGATTAAGAAATAATTAATATTTTTGAAATGTGTCTAAATTTTACATGGAAGTGTTTACATATATTTTTTTTTAAAATGTCCCCATTTGACAATATGATCTAGCTTTTAACTAAATTTTGCTTTTACAGTCCTGCTTTGGTTTCTTAAAACCATAATTCTTAAAATAGAAAAGAATAAATAATTTTCAGCAATAATTGTATGGCTCAGTTTGGCTGCAGCGCCTCCCGGTGGACAGATAAAAGAATAGAAATAAATGTAAAAGTTGTTCTTGTCTTCCAGCTGCCCTTCGCTCTCATCCCCATCCTCACTTTCACCAGTCTGCCGTCTCTCATGAGTGAATTTGCAAACGGATTGTAAGTCAGTCGGATCAAATCTCCTGTTTTCCTCTTTTTATGCCTCTTAAGCTTTTATTTATGTCCTGGTGTTTCTGCAGGGTGTTTAAAATCGGAGGGGGTGTGGTGATCCTGATTGTGTGCGTCATCAACATGTACTTCGTGGTGGTCTATGTGACGGCGTTGAACAGCGTGTGGCTGTACGTTCTGGCAGCGTTCCTCTCCTTAGCATACCTGACGTTTGTGGGATACCTGGTAAGTTCTCCACCACCTCGCCAGTGAAAAAAGAGCTGGATTTTCTAGATTTTGCCAGATTATATCCTCAATACTTTGCGTAATCATTTTCTATAGACTTTGGTTTAATGAAAGCTGTGGTAGAGAGGAATTAGAAACTGGAACTTTACAACCGGATCATTCAGGGAACAAACGCTCCTCCAGGATGTTGCTGCTTGTTCTTATGGGGAATTTAAATATTTATCTATAGATTAAAAGTACATGGGAACAGGTGACCAAATAATTATTTTCCACTATAATACAAATAAATTCTTTAAAAATCAGACGATGTTATTTATTTTGTTCTCATTTTATCTCTTGTTGTTCAGGTATACCTATGATGAAAATTACAGGCTTCTCTCATCTTATTAGGTAGAAGAACTCCCACAATTGTTGGCTGACAAAAAACTTTTTTTGCCCAACTGTATGTGACCCAGTTAGAAGAACAAAACCAGCTGGTTTTCTGGGGTTTTATTGAACGAAACTGATTGTGAGACTATAACTGTACGTGTGTGTACAGGTTTGCCAAGCAATTCCAGTCTAACAGAAGGAGGTGAAACTAAATATTCATTATGAAAACATGGCCACAAATTGCTTCAGGCTTTAGTTTCAGACTGAAACATCTCAGCAAACTCCATTCCGTTGAGTAAGGACTGATGAAGAATTAACAGAGCAAAAACGCTCTTCTCCAACCAGAGCAGGGTTTGCTGGTTAGGATTAGATTATTTTAATCGTCGACTAATCACCGATTATTTTTTCCGATTAGTCGACTAATCGGGTCATGGGCATTTACAGGATGTAAAGCACACATCTTAACCATCATTAGCTTTAACTAAAAACTAGATATTTAAATGGATCTTTAAATGATCTAGGGCTGCCACAGCCCTAGATCAGAGCTTTCAGCGACTCTCTGAGGTCCTCACAAACTAAGAGGGGCTCCACACAGAGTGGAAACCAAAACCAGTGTGAAATATCTGCTAGTCCGTCTTAAACTGTGAGAACTGCATGTCCGCTGCAGCCACATGAATGAGAGCAGCTTGAAGGACTCAGTTTCCCTTTAGAAACCTGAGACACAGCGAAGGTCTTTAAAGCAGTTATGCTATAGAGTTTGGAAGCACCATTTCAAATATCTGTGGTATGTTGCTACATATTTTCGCGATTGCTTTTAAAAGAACAACACGTACAGTTTTAGCTTTTTCCAACACGTGTTTGCCACTTCTTCCTTTAACTTCAGCTTTAGTTTGTGCCATCAGGGCCGATTGTGTCTCAAAAGAAACCAGAAAAACACATAAAAAAACACACACATACAGGATTATGGACCAGCAAAATAAAATAATAATAATAAATAAAAACAGAAAACATGTAGATGCAGCTGAAGGAATATAAAGAGGTTTTTAAAACTGCCTCTTTAAAAATGAAAATTCTGTTTTAGCTGAAGACGGAGGACATATATGAAAAAAATCAAACTCAAAATTCAATTTCTGAGTAATTCTTTATTTAAATAATTGGGAATCCGGAGTAGCACGGAAACAGATGGGTGATGGGAAGTGGGGGTGGGCTTGCTCTATGCTAACATTCCTCACATCAGAGGTGAATTTCTGATGAACTCCTGCCTCTCTGCCCAAACTATGTCCTGAAAATGACTTTTTAAAAATAAAATTATAATTAGAATACATAATCCTAATTAGAAAACAAGTGGGAACGCTTTGAAAATAGATTTAAAGATGCGGTAACCTAAAACAGTAGAGTTCTGGGTTGGGGGGAATTATGGTGCATTTCCATTAAGACCAACTCAGCACATTTTGACTGTCCTAAGGCGTTTCCACTGGGTGGTTTACACCCAGGCTTCAATTCGTTCTAGCTCCTCGCTTGGGCTTCCACCCATGTCTAGTCAAAGTGGCTGTGATTTACAAACACGATAGTAGGATCCAGGCTCCGCCTCCTTGTGGTAATTAGCTGGAGACGGCATGTGTGTTTGCTTACACTTAAGTGTAATAAAAAAATGAACAAGGCGGAGCTGAATGATTGAAGTCGAACAGCTTATAGAGATGCAGCTTTAATGTCTTAATGATTTTATTCTGCTTCACAGCCAGAATCTTGCAGCTTATTTTCCAATTTTTATGTTTTTCACTTACTTCATCACCTCTACAGGATGTGTATCTTTGGGTCCTGATTCTTGCTTTTGTGCTGCAGGTCTGGCTATGTCTGATCGCTCTGGGAATCTCCTGCCTGGACCCCAGCACCAGAACCCCGAACGACACCACCATCTTGATCGAGCAGCAGCCGGAGTTTGACACCTGAGTCCCGCGCTCTTCAGGAGGCAGCACCGCTTTCTGGTCGGTGCGTGGACGCTGACCTCTGCAGTCCACGTGAGAAGGTGTACGCGGGCCGATAACGACGCTCTCTGTGCAGGAGCGTCTCTGTAGCAAAATACCATAGATGAAGGAAGTAATGCGCCTACTGCCAAGTATGGTTTCAGCTTGAACCACTTTGAGTTCACAGAAGTATTTTTGAACCTATGAGCAGCTGAACGGCGTCTTCACGTTAGAGTCAATGCTCCGTTTAATTCGTCATTACTCCAAAGAAATTTAAAACTTTTGTTCCATGATTTCAGGCAGTTTTTCATTAAGACACACCAGTTTAGGATTATAAAAGTTGTATTTCTAGAAGAAGAAAAAATGTCAGTTTCTGTGGAGAACTGACTACATCTCCGAAATAAGAAAAATCTTGAGCTTGAGGACCATTTTTAGCAGTTTTTTAAAACCGTTATTTTGTATTATTGTTACTATTGCTGCAGCCTATGCAGTTATTTTTCATTTGCAATGTAAAAAAAATGCATATAAATAAAATAATTACAACTGCACAAAAATATGTTTTGAAGGAAACTTGAACTTTTCAGAATTTTTTTTAAGAATCTGAATCAAGAGTCAAATAAAAATGCAGCTGACATTTGTACTTGAATTAAAAGAAAAACATTTTCTGACGTAATATTTAAAATGGATGAAAAACTGTTAAATTATATTAAATTATATTAAAAGGAAATGTGAAACAAGAAGACAGTTCAGTTTTTTTTTAATGGTTGATTTTATGATATGATCATAAAAGGAGGCACATTTTAGGATTAATATAAAGGAAAATAAATAAAAAAAATAGTAGAATCTTGAAATTGAGTCACACTTGTAGGGAAATTATTGGAATTGACTTTCCAACCCTTTGCAATGTTTACTTTGACCACCAGGAGGCAGTGCAGGCCCCCGGATGCATTCTTCCGATAAAGTAAACATCTCCACAGCTTACAGCAGAACAGATTAAAGATGTGCTGTTTGTCATTCTGCGTGTGTCTGTGTTGTCAGAGCAGCAGCTCCGCCGCCGCCGCTGCGTTCGGCTGAAGCAGCCGGGCCTTCATCTGGGCGCCGTTGCACATGTGCGGTGCTGCTGGGTCGCTTGTGTAAGATGGATTCTCAAATTTCAGCATAGAAGACTCCATATGGGCCGCAGGGAGGCAGATGGACAGGTTTTTCTGTACATTGTGGCGAGCAGCATTACCCCCCCCCCCTCCTCTGTTCCCTGTCATGGAGGCTGAGTTATGTAAGAGGGGAGAGTCTTCCCACCGCCCATCTCTGTTTTTGTTTTTCTCAATGAGCCAATGCCTCCCTGCTTAGGCCTCACAGCCTGTCCAGTAGGCCCCTTTCCTGGAAATATAGCCGAGCGGAGGCCACTCAGGGGCAGGCCCGCGAGGCGGGAGAGGAAGGGGAGGCGAGGAGGGGGCTCTTCCAGCAAATCACATGGTTGCAGAGCGTACAGTCCCGGCCCTACATGAGGCTCAGATGCTGCATGTCACCAGCAGGATTGGGTGCAGTTGATGCATGGCAGAGAGCGGGAGGCTGTAATTAGATGCTGTGGGCTCCCAGGTGTTAGATGTTCAAGTTGAACCTTGCCGCTTGGCTGGTGTTTGAATAAGATTTTGGAACATCTTGATGTCAACAATGAGCAGTTAATTGAAAAAGATCATCCGTTTTGGAGCTTTAAAAACAAGTTTCCGTCTGAGCATCTTTGCACTGTAGTTATTTTGTAATTTAATGAGTTTGTTATCAGTGAGCTGCTGATTTACTTATGCAAATCTGTGATATGAAGAAATGACACCAAGCATGTATTACACACTTCTTGATGTTTTAATAACTTGCAATTAATTTGTAAATTATTCAACAATTTCACTAAATAAATAAAATAAATGTAGTTTAAATGGTTTTTTTTTCATGTTTCTCTTTATTTTCCATCCTTTTGACTGATGAATTTGATGCTCTCCACATCTGCGGCGCCCTGAACGCTCGGACAGGGCCTCTTTTCACGGCGGCTGACCCCTGCGCTCCTTTGTGTGCGCCCGTCAGGAATGCAGAAGCGGCCGTGACAGACGCCCAGATGCAAATAATGGATCTAAAGTTTGGTAAACGGCAGCATCAGCTTTAGGACCACGCCACGTTTTCCAGCTGTGCGGTCCGGGCTCATTTTTGTGCGTATTTTTACACGCGTCTGTCAGTGCTGCCTGAAAATGTCCAACACCAGGAATGCAAACAGCAGGGCCGTTCTTGTTTACGTCTTGCGCTGCGGCCAGCGTTGGCACCGGCTGAGCTCGTGCTGTCGTGGGCCCACACGTGCTCAGGGTTTCAAATGTGCATCCATTCCTATATTAGCAACAGTGCAGCGCTCTTGCTTCATCTCAGCAGTGTTCTGGGTTTACAGCTCGTCTTGTATTGCAAATGATTTATTGGAGATGTCTGTCTAAATGTAGTCGTCTCTTTTGTTGCTTAATGAGGGTTGCATTAAGGAGATCACTTTGATTTATTCATTCAGCTTTTATAGGATGAGAACGCAAAGCCTCTCGTCAATAACTAACATCTGTTGTGTTCTCATTTGCATGAACACAGAAAATTACATTTAGATGCCAAATGCTTGAATTTCACTGAAGTTTAGTCAAACTGATTTAAAAAAGGTGTTTTTCTAAATCCTAATAATTTTGTATGTGTACTTTTTCTGATGTTTACTCTCATTTTAAACTCTATAACTACAGTCTTGAATGTTGCACAAATGTTTACTGAACTCTGTTTTGCAACATAATCTCCACCTCAAGCCTGTATACTTTTGCTTTTTTTTCCCCTCCAAACAAGGCACGGTTTTGTCATGTCAATAAAAAGAAAGCAGGATGAGAGAGAAAACGAAAGAAGCTCGGGTCATCGGTTTCATTCTGCCCTCCGTTACCTCCATACATGTACTTCTTGGAAATTTACCCACCCAACAAAACTCTTCCCATGTGGGGGACGTTCAGAGGAGGCAGTGAGGGTGCAGCGGGAACGCTCCTCCACTGACTGTATCACTATTCACTGAACTCGCATGTACATTTACATTGCCTAAATTCGGATTGTAAGTAATATATTGAACATTTTCCCACTAAAACCTGTTAGAAGCAAATGTTTACATGTTATTCCAGTGTGTAAATAGTTATGGAATTTACTTTTAATCCAAATCAAACTTCAAAAATAAAATGCTTTATAGTTATGAGTTTTGTGTTCAGTGTGCTTTTTCAAAGACTTAATAAATCTGGTAATTATTAAAAGTATTTTTGTGGTAATTATACTGCAGAAATCATGAAGGTTGTGAGGGATTTTTATTTTTGAAATATTTTTTAAAATGCAAATTAATAATAAAATGGCATTTATTAATTGAATAGGTTAGTTATGAGGTAAAAAGATAATTTAAGTAACTTTTTTTAAAGGTAGAGTACCAATAAATACATAAATCCTAGTAAATATTTGCTAAACTGTTTTGGTTTTACTAACAAAATGTGACATAATAAAATAATGATAAAGAATCGTCTTTAAATGTGTTCATCCGGGTACTTGAAGGATATGTTCGTACGTTTTCGCGAATATTTGCGCGCTGGAATGTGTTCGCTGCGGCGTGTGCAGGATGGGGAGGAATGCATTGGCCACGCCCCTTCAGTTCATGTCACCCAATCAGAAAGCAGTGCCAGTTTCAAGGCGCCCGCAGAGTCCCAGCCGCAGAAAAACAAAACCCCGTATATGAATAAAAGTCACATTTTGCCGCTATATACCGCCTGCAATTTGATTTTCTATGCTGGACAACACGATTCCGGACAATATTTGAGGGTTTTCGACGCTCTTTGTGGCCTTTCAGACGATGTTGTTTATCTGTAGTAAGGGGGGGCTTGAAACTCCCTCTTTCCCTTGCCCCATTTCCTCGGTTGTTTTCCTTCTCTCGCCTGGATTCTCCATGTTGTTGCTGCAAAAGTGAGGACTTCGCCGCGACGGGAGAGGGGGGCTGCTCGGCGATATCACCGCTAATAGTAGCGTCCACACCCGGAAAAACGGAGCCTACGCCGTGTCGGGTCGCCTCCAGAAACATTTCCAAGTGCCTTACCCCCTCCCCGGGCAGGAGGCTACCGACGGAAGAAGCAGAAGCGGTGGGAGAAGAAAGAAAACCAGGAACTAGATAAATCCTGCCGTCCCCGAGGATTGTGACTGAGGCGTTTGACAAGTTACCTCGGTGAATACAAAAGTCTACTTGTCAATAAATCCCAATGAGGGATGCCCATCAGTTCTCGGGGACAGGATTTGAGGATTTTGAGGGCTCCGTGATTGTCAGATGGAAAGTTCTGTTATCACCCAAGTGCAGAAAGAAGACGTTCAAGTGTCACCGAAAGCAGGTAAGCCTGACCGGGCTAGTTCGGATACGCCTGTTCGGTGGCACTATTTTCCGCGCATGAATCCGTGTTTGTCGGTCCCGTTTGTTTGACAGTTGCGGACGCGGCGGCTTTGCGAGGCGCAGTTCCTCGGTGTTTCCAGCTCATCTGTCATCGGTTTTAGGGGGTTTTGACCCAAGCGCTTTGTGGTTTATGGCGAATCACATCAGGAAAATCTCCGCTCGGTTGTTTTCCCTCCGAAATCAGCTGCGTTTTCGGCGCAGGCGCTCACTCAAACGACGGCGGAACTGCGCTCTTTTTTTTAATCTGCTTTAGTAGAAGTTCGGTCTCCATTGCAGCGTTTCTGGAGCTTATCTATTGTGTTTTCTGTGTAAATCTGCGTGAGTTTCCAGCGTGTTTTCGCTTCTGTCAACGCAGGAAG
>NC_050518.1:22407394-22482284 GCF_002922805.2 Oryzias melastigma | reverse complement strand
CTTGTTTACTCCGTTCTGGCACAGATCGGCGCGCCGCAGCGCTCTTTCTCACCCCATCCACACACACACATTTACATGAATAAGTTCCACGGAGAGCGCGATCCGCGGCTTTACGACAGGTACGGGAGCCCGCAGGGGCTGGTTAATCACCCCGCGCGGGCTGCAGGACGACCAGGTGCCGCGCGCGCTATTGACAGCGGAATGCACAAACACACCCCTCTTTGCACACGCCCCATTGTAGCGCCGTCTGAAAGATTTCGTTGTTTGCAGACTTTTTTCTCGGGTTTAAAACTGCTTTAGTCCCGCCTCTTTGTAGTTAAATCCCAATGAAGGCGCCCTTTGCCCTCGGTCATGCTGTAGCTGTAAAAATCAATCCGCATTTTTGTCATTTTTTTGCATCTTAATGCATTTTGGATGCAGTTTATAAAGCTTTTAAAATATTAATATCATATATTTAAAATGCATTTACATGCTGTCACAGAAAACACTGTTTACAAATCACATTGATGTCCAAGGAGTAATGCAGAAGTGAAATAGTTTATTTTTCTTTCTAAGAGGCTGCTGGACTGTTTGTATAGTTACGAAACCACAGGACCCAGTGTCCTTTGTCTCTTAAATATGGAGTTGTGTAACATGCTTGTTGTCTGCATTGTGTGGAGGAGCAGCTCGCAGGCTGCATGCAGGATGAAAGATGCACCGTTGCATGGCATCCTTTCCCCGGTTCCTCTGTGAGGAGTAATTATCGGGTATAAATCCTGCGTTTGTTTGCAAGTCCGCACACGAAAGGCGTGAGCGGGAATGTCCCCCTCACTGGGGGCACAGGTGTTTCCAGGGCCCGGGACTGTCATCTTCACAGAGGCTGATCAAAGGCCTGCATGGAGGAGCAGCTTGTTGTCCGGCTCATTGACTGACTGACCGAGTCTGGCTGTTCTGGCTGGTTTCCTGCAGCCCTATAAGGTCTGGGTGCTTAAAGGGGTTGGAATGTTTCCTGTCTGTGTTGAAGGTACTGCTGAAAAGTGTGGGTTTTCCCGCCCTCTGTGATTATATAACACGCACCAGCCATTTCCAGCAGCGGCGACAGAGGCAGGCGCATTAAAAACAGGCTTCATCTCCATGTACAGATGGACCTACCTGAGTGGGCCATGCAAAACCAGCATCTGTGCTCATTTCCTTTTATTTACAAGTATTGATTTTGCTATGGGAGCTAGGTTGATCCATGAGTTTAAGCATCTGTTTGTGTGCTGTGCAGGCCAGGTGAGCCGCTCTGCCCTCAAACAGCCGCGGAGCTGTAACATCTTCAAAGCCCTCTTCTGCTGCCTCCAAGCTCAGGATGGCCCCAAACCACCGCCACCACTGCCACCGCCTTCCCAGCAGCCCTTGCTGGAGTCGCAGGAAAATGGGACGGTTGTCAAGGTAACGTCAATATATTTCCGACAGCTGAAAACAACCTGAGGGTCAGTCCTGTATTTGTGTTTGTGTTTTTCTTGGAACTTAACTTCCTGGTTTCGCCCACACGCACACACACACCACGGGTGGCGGAATAAAGTAAACACGCTGTTGTAAAATTGCGTTCACTGTTGTTGTGGAGCATCGTCATTTACAACTGTGCTCTAAAACCACTGCTGCACCTGCTGGGAGCGTCTTAAAAAGCTAACCGCAAACCGTCTGCGGAGACGGAGCGGCTTTGATGTGCTCAGCCGATCCTCCGTGGAAGATAAGAGTGACGGACTCTCACTCCTTCAGGCAGATGGCTAAAGCGGACAGAGAATGGTGTATTGTCTGCCTCGATCAGGAAGAAAAAAAAAAACAAAAAAAAAAGGAGTCTCAGTGGAGCCGCTGCACAATGCCAGCCACTCTGGTGAACGCTGTCAGGCTGATTCGCTCCTCCGTATGATGTTAGGGGCATTTTAATGAAATGCCAAGTTTGTTCATGTTGAGGAGCGTCTTCAAGCATCCACACAGAAGCCTGCTGTGTCTCCGGCTGGAATAAAATCAAAACATTAGGGGTTACGCTGTTCCAGATTTACTCTGCTTTTCCACTTTTTTTTACTGTTCCACTCAAATTGATAATCTATTGTAGTTATATAATACATTAAATATTATTATTTGTCTTTTTGATGCTATCGTTTATTTCTTGCTAAGTAATAATTATGCTAAATATAGATATACAGACCTCATGTGTCTCCCTAAAACTAACCTGTTTTAATTTCCCTGAAGTAAACTTAGTGATTTCCTTGCCGATAAATGAGTACCTTGAGGTGGGCAGGTAACTTACAGGTATGTGTATGTTTCCTCAGCAGTATGAAGCCAGCCTCCTGCCGGAGGTGAACGCCCAGGACCAAGGGAAGATCTGTGTGGTCATAGACCTGGATGAGACCCTGGTGCACAGTTCTTTCAAGGTACCACCGCCAGTTATTCCCAAGCGTCACAGACGACGGCGATGACGCTTCCAAACTACATCTGTGTTTTGTTTTTTTCTCGTTGGACTTTGTGCACCAAAACATTTGTTCTCCGTGAGCCATGATTTATGGCGGCATTGAGGATTGGGCTTCCTACTGCTCGCTGCCTTGTTATGTAACGCCATGTGAACGTACGCGGCGGCTTCATTTGAATGTTTTCTTCCCTGCAGCCGATAAGTAACGCAGACTTCATCGTGCCAGTGGAGATAGAGGGGACCACTCATCAGGTAAACTACTGTCTGTTTGCTTGTTTGTTGGAGAGTTGGCTGTGGTTGTTTATATAAAAAAGGAGGGGTGTTTTAGTTGATCAGTTTTTATAGATGTGTGTGCAGAGCCCCCTAGTGGCCAGATGTTTAATAATGAGTATCTCAGCTAAAACATCATGAAGAGATGGAGCAGCACATGTTTAGGTGGGGGAAATGTTAGAAATATTTCTTATTTTGCAACGATTTTTCACTTTGGAATCTCCCAGCCGGACGTGTGAAATGCATATAACTGAGAAATGTGATTCCCGGGATCCCGTGGGCCACTAAGGAACCATCTCAGGGCCTCTGCCTGGTTCAAGTAATCCAGGATAGGCTGGTTAACACTGGCACGGCCTATTCTTGATTACTTGTTTCAGGAACCGGCCGTAAGCGTCCTCCCTGATGGAAGCGATCCGCGGCAGATGAGCGGCCGCTGTTTGCTCACTGCCTGTCTGCCTTGCAGGTGTATGTGCTGAAGAGGCCGTACGTGGACGAGTTCCTGCGCAGAATGGGAGAGTTGTTTGAATGTGTGCTGTTTACAGCCAGCCTCGCTAAGGTACACAGAGAATGGATCGATTTATTCACTAAAGTGTTGTCAATTGGCTCGTCTTATTGACGTCACCGTTCCCTCATGCCTGTAGTTGCTCTCAGACTTTGCTAGCAGCTCCTTAGTTGAGTTCCCTTCTTGAACTGAAAGTGTAGTATGTTATGAATTTGGGAATATCTAGTCCTTCCTAGTCCTGAGTCCCATCACTTATTGTTCTGTACAAGGACTGGGTTTTTAAAAATCAATTTTATTGCAGGAGTTACGTTCTATAAATAACCCATAATAGGGGAAATCTGAAAAGTAGGATTACTTGTTTAAACTCTCAAAGTTTAAACCTTCAGATTAAAATAATCCCAGTATTTTTTAATAAAAACAAAGATCTGATCAATCGAAAGTTCGTATCGATTTGGCAAACTAAATGTTTTCTGTGCACGAGTCACGGCACAGAAGAGATTGATTGATGAGGTCCAATCAGGACGCAGAACATATTGGACTGTTAAAAAAAAAAAAAGAAACGGCGCAGGGAAAAAAATCCACCGAACAGCGAGGGAACACTAACATCAGATCAATGTTCACTAAAATTCAAAATCGATTCATCAAATCCAGGAATAGATTTTCTTTTAAAGCAACGTATTGTATTTTCTAGTAAAAAGTTGCACTAATTTTTCATAAATTTATTGATGAAAGTTCTTCATCGGTTTAGATTTAATCATTAGTTATGTGCAAAATGTTTTTCAAACTAAAAGTTCTAAAATAAATCTGAATTAGAATAGAATTTGTGACCCATGCCTGATTCAGCGGTGATACTATTCTGCACAGACATGTAGTATCTGTAGAAATATCCTCACTAGCCTGTCCTTGCACTCCCCTTCCTCCTCCTCCTCCTCCTCTCTGCTCCAACAGTACGCAGACCCGGTGACAGACCTGCTGGATCAGTGCGGAGTATTCCGGGCCCGGCTATTCCGGGAATCTTGTGTGTTCCACCAGGGCTGCTACGTGAAAGACTTGAGCCGCCTGGGCAGAGACCTCCACAAAACCCTCATCCTGGATAACTCTCCTGCCTCCTACATCTTCCACCCTAATAATGCTGTGAGTTCCACAACCCAGACGAAAACTGTTTTTTAAACGGATCCTCCGCTGTTTGACGCCAAATTCAGCAGCAAACTCTTCACATTTTCAATGGCTGGGAAATGCTGCTTTTTATGGCTTCAATATTTATTCCAGCACTCATCCTAATTTGTAGGAATCTGCTGCTGACAAAAGAGGCTTTCAGAGCTGATTACAACGCGCCCCTGTGGTCCAGGACTGTTTGTACATCACTGTCAGTTTCCAGAGGGCACAAAGGCCAACCATCTGAGTCTCCTCTGTTCCTCAGGTTCCAGTGGTGTCATGGTTTGACGACGTGGACGATGCTGAACTACTCAACCTCCTGCCCGTGTTCGAGGAGCTCAGCCAAGCGGATGACGTTTACACCCAGCTGGACCAGCTCCGTAGACAATAGCTTCACCTTCACCTGCTCGGCCGCTGCTGGAGCTCATGCGACCGTTTTCCAAGCAGCGCTCAGAATTACTCGTTTAGAGAACCGTACTGGCGTGTGGGTGAAGGTATTCCAGCCTCGGAAAAACCCAGCGATGTTTGGCAGCCACCTTCTGAAAGCACTACAAACTAAAGTGGTAAACAATAGCCAAAGCAATCCCAGACAGTCACTCCTCTCAGTGTGAACATCAAGGTGGGTTTTTATTTTGCCAAAGCAGAAACCTGCCTGCCCTAACTTGACTTTTGGAGTTTCTTTCATTTCTTTCTTTTTTGTGCCTTTTAAGCAACAACAATAAGAAAACATCAGCTCCACTCGGTTTTATACATTCAGTGGTTTCTTTTTGTAAAGAAATCTATTTTTAACGGTGAGCATGGTTCCTCTATGCAACACAGCTGTGGAATGACACTTCCTGTACAGTTGAAGATGACATTCAGCACAAGGAAACCTTACTGTAGCCTTTTTCCTGTTTTTCTACATGTTTTTTTTCTCTCAAAATAATTTCTCAAACAAATTGTGCTTGATTGGGTGGTCATAAATTAAAATGGTCTCTTTCTCGGAGAACAGACACTGGATATGTTGGCACATATACCATAAAAATTACTTTTTTTTCATTTAAATTTCATTTATGTTTGACACACAACGTGCACTTGTATGATACGGACAGTGCTGAAAGTAACAACTGTGCCTTTTAATAATTGGGACAGAGAATGATCTTCTGCCTGATCTGAGATTTTGTAGGCCTACACACACACTCATGTGCCATGCTGAGCATGATTGACACTGTCAGGAGTGAGTGGAAAGCCAGGGGCTGTGGTACTTGCAGTGCAACACTTGAAACTATCCGATTTGATATTTTTACCATGAATGAGTGCTTTGTTTTTCTATATTTATTGGCCAAAAAATTTGTATTGTCCTGTACTTTTTAAATGCTCAACATTTTGTATTGTAGTCCACTCTGCCTGCGACGAGGCTGGCCTTTTGTTCGACTGTCTACCGGTGCCTAAATAACACATCCTGCTGGACAATTCTGAAGGACAATTTGCTAACTTGTGCGCTCAAATCTGCAATCAGATGAGAAGACATACAATTCTGTTCAGAAGGGTTGGTGGGCTTGTTTCTTTGGTAGTGTGCTTTTCTACAGATGTTTGTGTCATACAGTTATCGCCTGCATGTTGACTGCTGAAACATGACGAGGAAAGTCGGTTGGAATGACCAAAAGTATTTTTTCTTTTTCTTTGTATGTTGCATAAAAGTAATAATGAAAAAAAACTCATTTTGTATATCAAATCTGACCAAAACCCTAAAACGTTACTTCTAATTTTCATTTTGAAATAAAATGTCATTATATTTTACTTGTTTGAGTGTGTCTTATTCATTTTTGATTTGAGAATGACCTTGTACTACTTAATATGTGTTAAATTATTTTATTTTCTGTTTGACTTTTGGTACAAACAAGTTTTTTTTAACTAATTTTTTTAAATGTTTACGTGCAAATTACTTCTATTCTATAGTTATCTTAGCGGTATATAACATATCCTATATATTTTTTTTTAAAGACATACAGGCAAATACTTGGAAATGTTCCATTTTAAGTTAGTTTGTAAATGAAACTAAGCTGTGTTGCAATAGGTTGCAATCGCACGCCGTTAATTTGCGTCATACTTTCAAGGGACTAATGTTATAAAACTACGATTACTCCAGATGTTTATATTAACTAAGTTTATTTCGTAGTAAAACTAAGATTTAAGAGATATATGTTTATTCAAATAAGACGTCGCTTGAATGTTTACAGATAATCGAGCAGCTAGTTAGCAAGACGGCCATTTTAGGTGTCGCGCGACATTTCTCAGGAATTGCATTTTAATGAGTAAAAATGCTCTTTTAATAACAACAGGTCCTTGTGGGTTTTACTATTTCGCGACAAACTTGTTTTAAAATTGTATCAATATGTTTTGAGTTAAATTTACTGTAATTGAAAGTGAGCAAACTGCGCTACGCTCGAGCTGTTAGCCCTCCGGTCTTCTGGGCGTTTCCATGGTGACATCAGCAGCAGGCTGTCTGGAGCTCACTGACACGTACTGGTTTATTAACAAAGTGCAGTAGGCGAGCAGGGAAGTAGCTAAACGGTATCTATCAGGGGAGGTACGTACACGACCTGGGGTGATGTTGTATATATGCTTTGATTGTGTTCTGCTTTTGTTTGTTTGTTGAACCAATGAATGCTGAAAGTGTCGAGTTTTGTGTATCGGGAGTTATTTGAAGCTAGGCTGTTAGCCATGCTAGCTATTCATAAACATGTAAACGCTCGTTGGGTTATGCACCGCTACATTACGACGGCGCATTTTTATTTTTTAACTAAAATATTGTTTTGAAATTATAATAGTTAGTCGGTGATAAATAGTTTTTTCGTTAGTTGAGTGGTAAACTTAAATCGGCTCCGTGCTAGCTTCCCGTTAGCTTGCTAAATCTGGTTTGGTGCTAGTTAGCTAGTCAACCCTTGACATTTAACCTGTTGTGCAAGTTAACGCTAAACCTTCAAACTAATCGCTACTTAAAAATAAAGAAATATACTTTCAAATAAATGTGAGCCTAAGCAAATCTGTTTTCCCGTCCGTTGATATTTAGCATGCTAACAGGCTATTGTTTGTTTATTCTTTCTCGGTGTTTAAATGGCTTTTTAGCCCTTCGATTAATCACGTTTAGCAGAGTTTATGATCGTGTACCTTAAGGTTTAAGTTTGTTGAACAGACTCACAGCTCGGCCCCTTTCTGCTGTAGATAAAGTACGTTTGTGTAAATGGATTACTATGTTTTGTCGTTCGTGTGAACCCTTTTTAAACTGTAACCCGCCTCAGCCGATCATGTTAAAATAACAGTGAACTGCAGGATCCTGCGCTGTCATGCCTGCTGGACAAAGTTCAGAGTTTAAATTGGGAATTACACAAATACTTATGTAATATGTTAAGTAGCTTGTGAGTAAATATTTTCTCCTGCTCATGAGAGAAGATTTTTCTCAATTGATCTGTTTTTTGTTTTTTAGGAGAACTTGTTGGACGATTAAACTCTTCAGGTCTGTGTTCCTGGCTTCATCATGAACGTGTTTGACCGCAACATCAACATCGATGCTCTCTTCAGATTCTCTCAAATGTATGTAAGCACACACCAGCTGCCTCCTGTGTCTGTTCCTATCATTCATTCACTGGAATGAATCTGTGTTTCAGATCTCACTCCACCCAGGTGCACTTGAAGAATGTGTACTCCAGCCTGACTCTCAGTATGATCGTGGCGGCCGCCGGCGCCTACGTTCATGTTGTTACGCGACTCTTTGAGGTGATTCTCTCAAAATGTTGCACTTCCCCTGCAGCTAACTTTGTATTACTGTAGTTTGTCACTCATCTGGGTTGATTTAATCAAAGTAGAAGTTAAAATAGCTGATTGGAGAGGAGATGAGACGTCTTGAATAGGAAAAGATAAACCGCTGTTTTACCTCCTTTAAATTCGTTAGTTCTTGGGTTATTTTGCCACAGAAGTTTAAGTTTTTGACTGAGTTTGATAGCTTTCTAAGCAGATACTGTTAGCAGACAGTAACACTAGAGAAACGGGCAGCAGTGAACATTTATTTTTGTAGAGTTCAATCCATCCAGAGGTGCTGAAAGTCTGCAGGAAGGTTTTGTTTTCTTATCTGTATCACTGTGACTAAGCGCAGTTTTCCACTTGATCATATCGCAGTAAAAGGGAGTTTTTACTCAGAAGTAACATGACTTCAGACAAACTGGAATGCAGATATGCTTTTGCTTTTTTAAAGTTTAGTTTCTGTTTTCACATGTTTTCAAAATAAACTAAAAGTCTATTAAAAATTTCTCACTTGAAAACACATGTCAAAGTCGAGGCTCGGGGCCGGATCTAGCTTTCTGGACTAATTTGACATCTACTAAGATTTTTTTAGGATATTTGGGAGTTGAGCTAATATTTCAGCTACATGCTAGCTGTTTTAGCTAATTTAGGCTTTTTTCATTTTTTTAGGTTTCTTATCTTAGGTTAACTGTTTTGGCTAACCTATTTTTTTGGCTAATTTGGCATGTAGCTAATATTTTAGCTGGTTATCAGCTTCAGGGTTTTCAACTATCAGCTTGAGCGTTTTCAGCATCTTCAGCTGCCAAATTCAGCTTACAGCATTCACACTAGCATTATCGCAGGTAATGCTATATATCTAGTTCATAATTATGTTACAAAGTTACATTTTTAAAGTTTTAAACAATTAGTTTTAGAGTGCTCAATAAGTGTTTATCCTGTTCGGACCACAACCTATGATGTGTTTTGGATTTTGGCTCCTTGAGCGATTGAGTTCAACACCCCTGATTTAAAACAGTTTGTGTGCAGTCATTCGGCTGTAACCTCGTGTTTCCTCTCTCAGGGTGGCGTTCTGTCTCTACTCGGCTCTGTGGGGTTGATGTTCTGGCTCGCCATGACGCCCCACAACCCCGAGACGGAGAAGAAGAGGCTGGCTATCCTTGCCGGGTTTGCCTTCCTCACAGGTGAGCTGTGGATGTTTTGGCTTTATCCTCCCGTTCAGAGCCCACGGCTCCTCTGTCAGTCTGGCGGCCTAATGCTGTGTTTTCATCATCTCCTGTGCAGGCGTTGGCCTTGGGCCCACGCTGGACTTTGTCATCGCTGTCAATCCCAGGTTAGATAAAGATTAGCCTGTTTAACTGGAATGGAAGTTAAAGCTGAGCTGCTGTGATGTGGACTGACTTCATCCGTGTTTTCTCGCAGCATCATCGTGACGGCCTTCCTGGGAACTTCTGTCATCTTCATCTGCTTCACTCTCAGCGCCCTCTATGCTAAACGCAGGAGCTACCTGTTCCTGGGAGGTGAGCGCTGATTCATGTTCAAAACGCCCCCAAACAATGTTCATTTTTGAATCATTTTGCCTAAAAATGCAACTCTTCATCTGTCCTTCCCTCTGGCTGTCAGGAACCCTGATGTCCGGCCTGTCCATCCTCTTCCTGTTCTCTGTGATGAACATGTTCTTTGGCTCTCTGATGCTGTTCAAGGTAATTCAGAAAACATCCAGACCTTTTTACGCTTAGTTTTGCTGATCATCTGTGTGATCAGAGACTCCAACAGTCAGTGAAAGCACCGCGGGTGTAAGCAGCTTAATGCCCCGCCAGTCCTCCATTCACAGGCTGGCGCCTTCTGACGACACGATGGATCAGAGTCAGAGCTGTGAGCTTCGGTGTTTGAGCCTCACCTGCTGTCATGTCACGCTGGCAGCTGCAGACCAGGTTTAGTGGAATGATCGGAATGTGAGGTTGAACTCCAAAAAGTTCAGGAGAAAAAGAAAAATACTGGACAAAAGAGGAAGTTTAATCAAAGATGTCCCATACTGATGGACTCTGAAGCAGCATTTAAAGTTCAGTTTGAGTCTCTGATGACGAAGGTTTCAGTACGAGCAGAAAGGATTGTGTGATTGATGAACAGTGAGACACATTTCTCTGTGTTGTGAATCAGAAACTACAGTTTTTCATACAAAAAATGCTCCTTCTGTTGGATTTATGTGAACACGTTTTATTTCTGAGTCCCTTTGATACAAAAACATGTTTTAAGGTAAGTTCTGAAAAAATGTTTTTTATTGCTGATGTACTGCACCTGTCTTTACTTTAGTGTCTGTTATTAATCTGATTAATCATTTTATTGAAATAAAATAAAACTATATTAAACTTTTACTGATGGAAATTTAAAGCCTGCAGAACAGAAAAAAAATCAAAGAATTTTTTTTTTTTTTTTAATTGTGCGTCATCACTCCTTTGTTGTCTGATGTTTTTGTGTCCCCGGCAGGCACACATGTACCTGGGACTGCTCATCATGTGCGGCTTCGTCCTCTTTGACACTCAGCTCATCATTGAGAAGGCAGAGAACGGAGACAAGGACTACATCTGGTGAGGATCTGAACACACGGAGCTCCAGATCCAACCAAACCGTAGAAATGTAGAAACCTCTTCTTTGATCATGCAACAATAAGATAATAAATCCGTTTTCTTCTCTCCTCAGGCATTGCGTCGACTTGTTTCTCGACTTTGTCACCATCTTCAGGAAACTGATGATCATCCTGGCAATGAACGACAAGGTATCGTTAGAAATGCTAAACGGATTCAGGATTAAAGCCATTAAAGTAGATTTAAACAAACTTTAATCTGTTAAGAAAATAGTCAGTGGAAAGCTCTGATTTTAAATTACATTTTCGTTCTTGAAAATGTCAACAATCGTTTTTATAATTTTTTGAGGACATGTAAATAAAGACGCTGCAGGAATGTCCTCACTGCTCCTTCCTTATGGGAGGTGATTCGACGAGGTAAAGACGGCGAGGAGCGTCTGCCCTCATCTGAGTCTATGATGTCGTAGTAACCAGACTGAGCAGAACGCTTCCTGTTTCTAAATTTCTGACAGTAAAGTTATATTTTGACCTATTAGAAAGCATTCCTAATGGTCTTTAATTATGATTATGCCGTTTTTAGCTAAAATCAAAAAATATCTGTCATTTTCTAGAACAAAGTCTCTAGAGAGCAGCAGAAGTTCATCAGAACATTGCCTCATGAGTTGTGGGTGGGACCGTCGGCACAAAGCCACATCGTCTCCTCTTTTGCTAGATTACAGCCCCTCAAAACCCCAAGCTAACATAACCGGTGCAACAAAAATGGCGAACAATATTGGAGCCGTCCAGCCGTATGGATTTGAGCTAAATTCCAGCTCGGATGAGGAGAACAAAGATGTTCATGGATCTATTTGTCTGCAAGTGGATTCATCAGAATGGAGCAGAGCAGGAAGCTTGTGCCACAACTAGAGCATAATGTCACAAATGCAATCTTTTTCTAATGGAATCTTTTCATCTGCTCCTGATTCACAATGATTTGAGTAAGGAATACTCAAATACAATTTTAGGGACAACTTTCTTTATCAGGAAAACCCACAAAAATAACAAAAGCACCATTTTATCAGTGGGTCTTTAAGCATAACTGAAGGTACAAACCAGTTCTTGAGAAATGTCTAATCTTTGACGGAGGATCTACATGTGATCTTGAATCTAGCTGCTCTTTAGGAAGCAGCAGGAGACGAGTTTCCAAAAGTGCAGGTTTGTTTTAGTGGAGCTGATGGTGTTCCTGCTGCCAGCAGTCACCAGTTCCAGAATCTGCTGTAACATGCAAAGGAGCTGAGCTGCTGCAGCAAAGAGGACGGAACAGGCAAATGATGCCGAATGTGTCCAGAACAGGGATGCATTCAAGACCCACTCGATGACAAAGGTGGTTTCAAAGTGGTTTAGGGTATTTTTATCTTAATGGAGTACGTAAAGAATTCTCTCTTTTTTTAAAAAAAAAATTCCAGTCATAAAAATGCAGTTGGAAAAAGGTATTTGTGACCTAGAACATACACTGGGCGGGACACGAGCTCCCTTCTGCTGAGCTTTCAGCCATTGGAAAGACAAGGGGGCGTTCCTCGCCAACAGTTTCACAAATCAGAGGCAAATTTTTAATGAACTCCTGCCGCTTTGCAGAAACTGTCCTAGAAAATGACAGTTTTTAGAGTTTAGCTAAAAAAGTCAAAATCAAAAGACCACTGGGAACGCTTTCACAATCGATAAGAAAGAAGTGAACTCTGTAAACTGCAACTACAAGATTGAACATTTTCCTTTTGTAAAAATCTTTTTCTTTTCCAAAAAAAGTCATTGTGTATCTTCTGTGTGCAGGACAAGAAGAAGGAGAGGAAGTAAAGGGCTCTGCAGTGAAGCGACTCTAAGCTGTAAAGGCACAGTTTGCGATGCACTTGGTGCTTTTCACTTTCTGTCTTCATTTCTCCTATTAAATCTTCTGTGGTCTTATGTTATTGACAGTTCTTTGACTTGTTTTGGAATCTTACATGGGCTGAATGTAGGTTTCTGGCGCAGAAGGGCCGGTTTCCACCTGGCTGGGAGTTCAACACTGCAGTGTTTGAGCTGTAGGGGGCAGTGCTGCGTAACGGAGGATCACTGGTGCATTTGCGCTTAAGATTTTACATCGCTGTTGTTTAGTGCCATGAATTAATGAGATCGTAGACTCATTTAATGCATCTTGTAAGCTTCTTGGACTGATTTTTTTTTTTCTTTTGATGTTTTATTTACTTATTTATAGATTTTCCTCGGTTTCATTTAGCGGGATAGTTGAAAGTGTAGCATCCCAGCATTTTTGAAGACCTTTTTCAGAAATTCCAGTTTTCCTCCCCGAGTTTTTATTTTGAGTTTCAAACGAGGTCAACAATCCCCTCTGAACTCATTTACCCATCATTCATTTGGTTCGAGTGGTTGAGGAGACGGACGGTAACGTGTGATCCATCGTTTCATTTTAACCAGACTTCTCCTCATCTCTGCTGTCTAGACATTAGTTTGCCAAATTAAGTGACGTAAACCTGTCAGTTTTTGCTTCCTTTTCTTTTAAAAGTGTAAACTGTGAAGATTTTATTTTATCGATGTGGAACTGAAACTAATTTCATACATTTGCTCAAATAAATGTGTTGAACAAACTTAACGTGATGCTTGTTTTAATAACTAAAAACCTCATCTTAGAATTGATTAAAAAAAAAAATAAAAATACACGCAGCACCCATAAAACAAGCAGTTAAATGCAGAAACTTATTAAAAAAAATAAATAAATCTGCTCTTCACAATCGGAAAGTATCCAGATGTACAATTCTAACTGGAAGGACGTACCTGAACCAGGTAATCCGTAACGAGTAGGACTTGGATGTCAGGAAATCACTCGAGTGATCCAGAGCGTTTCAAACTCCCTGAAAATGTGCTGCAGTTTTAGCTCCGCCCGTTTAAAATTCTTTCTCAGAGAAACAACTGAACCCATAACTTAATCCCAAATAACCATTTGTATTATTTGATCCACACATTTCTAAAACCTCTCATTAACTTTACCCAAACTTTCACCATAAACTCATCAAATATGATTTGAGTTGTTTTCTGCCCTGTAGTTCATCATCATTCCACTAGGGGCAGTTGCTTCCTGAAATCTCAAAAACCCAGCAGACAAAAAGTTTAATTTTCAAAATTTTATGGTGAGAATAACTATACATATATTTGTAAAGTTGCTTGCTGTATTAAAGGAATACTATATTTATGAATCTTACAGTTGGTGTTAATGTGGATCAAATTTGAGACGGTGGGTAAATAAGGTGCTTTAGTTTTCCTGAGCACAATATTTATACATCTCTAACATTGCTGTGAGTATTAAAAACGTGGTAAATCAACTGACTCTACAAAAAAAAAAGGTAAAGAAAAAAAACTGGATACTATTTGGCATGCACAAGTTAGAAATCAGATTTTTTTTAAACTTTAATTTGTATATATATATATACATTTACTGTAATGTCCCTTCAGGGGCTCCCTGTAATTCATACCATCTAGATCTAATTAATAAAATGACAATTTATGAATTTCAAAGAGTTTAACACATTTTCTGTCAATTCTTTGATGCAGTTGGTTTTACAGAGCTTAGAAAACACATGCTCACATATTTAAATCAAAACATTTTAATTAGAAAGTTGAAAAAACGGCAGTACGTACATCAGTTCTCTATCTGCTAACAAAAGAATGGCCGAGATATGAACTTTACTGAACTGCAGTTTCCACAGAAGAGATGAACCAAAACCAAACGATGGCAAACGATGGTATACATTTAAAATAAATAAATAATAGAAATACATATCAATCAGCGTAGACATTTCTTTCTTCTATGTTATTATTGCTGGCATATATTACCTTTTTAGATGCATTCAGAAACTGTCTGAGCTCAATCGTCAAAATTATTTTACATTGAACATTGTGATGCATGAGGTTAATGAAGAATCACAGACATGAACGGTTGTTTTTATATCTAGAGCCTCTTTTTTTTCTCCAGTACATTACAATAATGGTGAAATGATACCAGAAAGGAATGGAGGTATGGATGCAGAACAGCACTTCATCTACTTTACTGGTCACAGCTTCCTTGATGCACGAACGAAGATTTTCCTACCAGAAAGAGAAAACCAAAAACAGTTCTGAGCACGAGCGTGAGCGTCGACCTCTTGTGCTGATCGATAACTTGGCCATGCGTTTTGAAAGTCTACATGAATTCAAGGGTCCAACGTCTGTGAAAAAGTGTAGAACCTATTTTATTTGGTGGCTTTTGGCTTCTTGTTGGAAATCCTGAGAAGAGGAGATCAATCCGTCTTTCCAGTTGCAACGTTCTCCAGGCGTTTTTCCAGCACGTTTTCGGAGAGCCGACCCGCTCCGGGCTGCATCACCCTTGGCTGCCGCATGAAGACAGGCTGTCGTACAAAGAATCGCTCAGGGACTCCGGCGTCTCCAGCACCTGAGGGCGGCTGGGAGACAGCGCCTCCTCCGGTCGCTCCCTGAGCAGCTCCAGGCCTGCCTCCCGGTTCATCTCGGGGACGCTGGGGGTGCGGGTCTTTCCTCTGCGGCTCCCCCCCGATTGGGCAGGGATGGACAGGCTGCCCGGGTCCACCACTCGACTGGAGGACGGAGCGCCAGCCTTCACGCTCTTGAGGGGGGAAACATATTAGGTCATGAGTTTCCTCCAATGAAACGCCTTTAGGTGCAAAAAAATGTGGGCTACAGAAACCGTGAATTTTTAATATTCAAACAATGAATAATTTGTTACGGGAAAAAGTGGTTCAGTGTTTGTGTAAAATTTAAGAGCAGATTTAAAGGACAACCTGCTGCAAAGAAGAAACCGGATCCTTTACTCATCTACTGTTTTCCTTAGACATGGACTTAAAAGCAGGCGGCTGAGAATGTGAAATAAAAAGTGCATCATTTTAATTTCCTCATCCATATGAAGATGCATTTTTGTATATGATAAACTGATTTCATATGGGCAAACTCCAAAGTGAGGTCACTGAATGAACTCGAGGGCGCTCACCCCTCGATACGGCGACCCGTAGGACACCGGCTCCTCCTCTTCCTCCTCCACTGCCAGGTAAACCTCTCCATGTCCTGACGGAGTCTTCAAGCTGGGGAAGGTCCAAGTCTTGGAGCGAGGAGAGAACACATTTGCTCCGTGGACATCTTTGGACATGGAAAAAAAAAATTAACATAAATACGCACAATTTTTCTTTTAATATTTGTTTAACCTCTTTGTCGTGAAGATAATTTTAATATACTGACAGCTCTTAATATCATTGTGCATGTGGATAGTGACAATAAAACTACATCTTTCTACTTTTACAGGACAGAAAAAATGTGTTTTGTATAAATATTTTCATTTATAGTGGACAGAAACTAATTTATTCTGTGAGTAAAAGTTCTTCCAAATCCTGAGATCACTCTTTTTGATTCCGTTACATTCATGGCATAAATGCAAACCTGGCATTCCAAAACCAACCACTAGATGGCAGTGTGGCCTCTTTACCTCAAGCAGCAAACCGAAGGAAATAGCAGGCTAACGCTAATATTAGCATGAATAAAGAAACACGTTTGGGCTCAAATTTGACAAATAAATCCCCAAATTCCAACTTTCAGACAAAAAAGAGAAAACACGTCAGAGGAAAGCTCTGAAATATTCTTACAAGTTCAGAAAAACAAAAGAAAGTGAGAAAAAAAGCATTAGCTACACAGGCTAATTTAAATGAGTATTTAACAACAGTTATAAATAAAATAAACAATGCAAATAATTAGAAAACAACTATAAACTTAAAAAAATGCGTACAAATTTTAAAATAGATCTTAAATTAAAATAAATGTTCAGACTGGATGAGAATTTGGTGTTGCAACAAAAAGAAAAAGAGAAACAAAACTCTGACTCCAGAACAAGTATGTAAATGTCTGAATCTGGAGTCAATAAGTTTACTGCGATGCAAACAAATAAATCAAATTTAGGCTGTTAAACCCACATACGTTTTTTAAAATAAACAAACATGTTTTAATGTAATCTTCAGACTAGTCAGTGTGGTGAGAAGGAAATAGGCTGATGGGTCCTTTTCTGATCAAAACAGACAACATGAAGATGGAAGACATTTTAATTAAATTAAAGTCAATTTAAAGGCAACTAAAAAAAAAGCAACAACTTGCCGTGTCATGTTAGTTCTGAGAACAGATGAAACTCATAACAGCTGCTTTAAACTAACATATTTGTTCAACTTAGAAGAAGAAAAACCTCAGATTTCACTGAATCTAAATTTAGAGAACAAGATGGCACAAAGCTAATCACCATCAACCAATAACATCAACAGACCTTGTGAGTCATGTATTCTAGACTCCAAGGTGAATGAATCCTCAGGCTGTTTGAATAACACTAAATTACCAAGAAAATGACCAAACTGTTTCAAGGACAGAAAACGAAAACAGAGGAAAATACATCCCCTCACAGCAAAAATATAACAAATAAATGTTCATTCTGTAGATGCAAAAGCAGACTTTAACATCACATCTGAGACTTCAAGCTAATTAGTAATAAATATTGATCTAAAATCCCCCCAAAAGCTGCAATACAATCAGAGACCCCTGCGTGAACCCCCTCAGAACCAGGATGAATCTCTCCTATTTCCAGCAGCAGACCTTCAAGTGTCTCTGCTGTGAGCAGCCCGACCTCCGCCAGCTGTTATTTAGTCTGCGCAGAAGAGCTTGTTAGCACCTTCACGGACGCCGCCGGCCGAGCCCCGCCCCTCCAGCGCCGAGCCGTACTGAATGGTGGGAATCAGCTGCTTGTGTGGCAGGAAGCCCTCCTCCTGCGGCGTGGGCTCTCGGTCCAGGGTGCGGGCTCGCCGTCCGGCCCGTCCCGGGGAGTCGGTGGAGTGATGCTCGGCCCCGCCTCTCGTCTTGGACAGGCCCCTCCCCGTTCCGCTGCTGCTGCAGTCTGGGAGGGGGAAGGTGCCGATGCCGCTGTCCAGGGTGTACGTGGAAGCACCGGAGCCTGAGGAGGACAGAGACGTAAAATAATGATAAAAACTAAGAAGAATGAATGTGTTTCTGTGAGACGTGAATGACGTTCTTAAAGCTGCGTCATCAAACGCTTCAATCAAACTCTGGAGTGTCTGCTCTGCACCAATTCCAGCCACTGTGCACCTTCAGATGATTCTCCAGTCTTCTGATCTTCACATCAACCCTGTAAAATCTGCCTGGAGCTCCTGGGAGACTTCTCTCACCTGCAAAGTGCTGAGAGTGAACTGAATCCGCCAGGTTCTCGTCTGATGTGAGCTTGCCGATTCTCTCTGATCCCTGCGTGAGAGAACAAGGAGGAGGCTGCAGCTCTGAAACCTTTAATGAAGAGACGACTCCAGCAAACCAGACGCCACGCTTGCACTTCAAACAGGTGAATCATATAATAAACAAGTTTGATTTGATCAAGGCGTCTATTTTCAGCTCCTGCGGGGACGTAGGAGGCGGTACCTTCTCCATGTCGTCGTGGCTGCTGGTGTGACTGATGACGTCGCTCTGCTGGGTGAAGACGGGTTTGGAGGTCTTACAGTCGAAGGAGAGGCGGCGCTGCGGCATGCTGATCACCTCCTTCCCGTCCACCCTGCAAACATCAAACACAAGCTCTATTGAAAGAGAACACAGCAGTATTTAGTGAGTTTGAGGAGCAGAAACTTTCACTTTCTTCCTGCGTTTTTGAACTACGCAGTCTAAGAACTGCAGAGATCATTAGTGTGAAGCTTCACACCAGGCAGCTGCATCTTGATGTGGATCCTGAAATCAGCTGCTGTGAACAACTAAAGCTCCAACGCTGCAAAGGGAGAAAGAAATAGCAGCTCTGGTTGATTTTAGGTCATTTAGACCAAAAAAATGACTTCTAACTTCCTTTAGTTAGTCCTTTATTTCGAACAATCATGGTAAATGATAAAAAAAACAAGAAAACAAGGAACATTTTTAAATAAATTATGCATTAAATAATATATAGTTCGACATGGAGTAGGAAGAAGTTCAAACTTTTTCAACCCAACCCCCTTTAAAGACCCACTCCAGTGAAAATGGTGTTTTTAATATCTTCTTGTAGCATTCTTCTGATGATGGAGGACATGCATTATATAAAGGAAATTAAGCCTAAAATAGTTTTTCAGCGCATTTCTTTATTCAAATTATTGTGAGAACCAGAGCTTCCTCTGGGATGAGTCTAAATGTCAAGTTACTCAATTTACTGCACCTTAGTGCAAAGATCGTCCAGCATTTCAGAGCTTTATGCGGCCTGCACCATCACGTAGTCCTGAAATAGATGATTTATCTGACCATCTTCAGGAGATCATCTTGTTACTACGTCATGTGCTGATATTGACAGTTTTGAGAGTGAAACTACAGTGGAGCGAGTATCTGATTTAAAGTCCGTGCTCCCCATGTGCACGGCTGCACAGAGGTACAGCTAAAGCAAAATGTTTGGTGGTTAAACCTCCAAATCAAACCCTTAATGCGAGTTTTCATTTTTATAAAGTTTCAGAAAAGTTGCATTTTTCTACCAGCATTTCCACTAGTTTAGTAAATAAGTTTAAGGCGTGCCGGCTGTGCCCACTGATGATGGTAATCTTGACTGGTTGCTGCTTTCTTGGCTGCAGGCCGTTAAATTCATTATAATTACTGAAGAGTTCAAACAAACAAACAAACACAACATGCCTGCTCTCAATAATTCACCACCTCCGGCCTTTTTATTTAATGTCAGAAAATCTAAAGATATGATGAAAACTTTTTTAGTAAACAGTCTGAAGGAAGGAATAAAACAGTTTTTGTGTCAGAAAAGCAGGAATGTTTCTCCGAAAAACTCCTTTAGAGAGCAAAGGTTGAGTGAAGGCATACTTTTATACATTTTTCAATTTAATTTTTAAAAAATATTTTTATAAACAATATCAGTTCTGTGTGTTTTTAAAAGAAGCGACTCCTCTTGCACATAAAACTGTCAAACACCTCCCTTATTAAGTACTTTGAATTACCATTAATTTGACCCGATTGAAGTTTAGGTTTATTAGTTTAGTTTACCATTTGCATTTGCATTTACCATTTACAAAAAAATATAAAGAATACACAAACAACCAATAAAATAGAATAAGCAGAAGTGATTTAGATGCCTTTTCCAGATTTGCGATTAATTAGTTAATTTTTTTAATGGATTTTAACGTTTCAACGTTCCAGATGTTTGCAGCACAATACGTTGGAGAGTCTCTGCAGGAATGTGTAGAGCGCGTTTCTGTAAATGTCCTCACCTGTTCAGCAGCTGCTGCATGAAGTTGTCGGAGCGGCCCCCCCTGTACATGACCGCCAGCTGTCCCTGAGCCTGGTCCATCACCACCTCGCAGGAGTGGCCCCTGCCCGACCTCTCCACATAGGCCCTCTCCTCCTCCAGGGCGCGCCTCAGGCCTTCAGCCTTCTCCATCAGGGTGGAGATGTTCAGACCCTCCACGCCCTCTTTACACCTGGACGTCACTTTCACAGAGTCTCGGCCCACCGAGGGGATGTTGATCTTCCACTCCTTCTTCTCGTCCTTGGCTTTGGCGGCGTCGGCCTTGCGGCTGAGTGCGGGCAGCTTGCTCTTCTTCAGGCCGAACCAGCTGGCGATGCCGTTGGAGGTTTTCTGCTTGACCTCCGTCCCCTGGCCTCCTCTGTCCTGCTCCTGGAGCTTCAGCACGTTCTCCTCGATGCCCTTCATCACCTTCTGCTCTATGGCCGACTGAAGGCTGGGCGCCGGCTGAGGGGACTTCTCCCCCTCGGACTGAGGGGGTCTTGGAGGAGGAGGAGGGAGGCTGTCTCCGTACATCGGGTTCTTCTTCCCTCTCCCTCCGATCTTGATCCTCTCCTCGGATTTGGAGGAGTACCGTGGAGACTCGGAGGGTTTCCCTCCTCTGTGGGCGGAGGGGGCCGGAGTCGGCTTGGACGGAGACTTCTGGGGGATTTTGTTGGGGCTGTTGCTGCTGTGCGTGCTCACGCCAGGTTTAACATTATAAGGCAAATTGAGGGAGCCGGGACACTTGATGTTGTTGCGCAGTACCTGTGGAGCGTCTGCGTTGGGCGACAGCAGACCGATTTTGCTCCTGGAGACTTCTGGCTTGGTTGGACACGCCTCCTGCTTAGCCAGACCGGAGGACGGCGGCTTTCCCGCCTGTTCGTACAGCTGTGACGGAGCTGGATACTTCAAGCCAGCGCTAACTTTAGGCTTTCCGTCCAAGGAGTCTGCATATTTGGAAAGTCTCTGCTCGTCCTTGTGGACCTCGGCGGGCCGCTCCACCGCCTTGCTCCGTTCCTCGCCACACGTGCCCTCGATCATGTCCGCTGACCTGACTCCGCCCTGTAAATCCTCAGAGCTCCTTAGCTTCCCCAGAGCAGCCAGCCTGTCCTTGAAGGCGTGGTGGCTGGAGTCGGTCTGACCCCGTGCCGCGCCGCCTGCAGGCCTCTTAGGAATGGAGGAGCACTCGCTCCTTCTGGAGGGAGGAGGAGGAGGCTGGGCCAGCTCTGAGCTCGGAGCGCCGGAGTCCCTCATGTCCGCCTCCTGCTTCTCTCTCATCCGAGGATAGTTGACTCTGTTCTGAGCTTTGCCGAGGACGGAGGAGGGGGGCAGACTGTGGTGGTTGACCCAGACCGGGCTGTCAGAATCCTCGTCCTCATCCGACGTGGACTCAGACGTGGAGGAGGACGACTGCTTTCGCTGAGGAGAAGGGTGCATGACACTTTCTGGTAAGGACTTGACCAGCTTCCTCTCGGCGCCATTGGGCTTTGCCTGAGCGGGAAGTGTGGTTCTTTTGCTGTGGGCCTGGCCCGTGTCCATCTCACAGACGTTCTCGTAGTGAGGGACTTTTTGAGGAACTTTTGGCGAGCAGGAGGCTTTGCCTTTAGGAGCAGAGAAGCTGCTGTAGCTTATTTCTTTAGCAGGGAGGGAGCAGGCTTCTTCGGACTGCGGCGGCGAGGTCGGAGCAGAGTGCGTGGCGGGATAGGACTCGGACCGGGCTGGCGGGGGAGGGGGCTGCCTGCATCTCTCCGTGGTCGTGGCTTTGCGCGTGGGGACTGGGGAGTGGTAGACCTCGTAGTTGTTGGTTCGACAGGGGATGCGGGAGTTGCGAGTGAGTTGGGGGCTCAGGCGGACGGCCGCGGGCGGAGCCTGAGACTTCTCCCCGATGGAGGGAATCTTGAGGAACTTGAGCAGCTTGGACGGCGAGTTGATGGCGGCCGCCTTGACGTCACTGAGGCAGGAGGGGCTTGGGCTGACGGAGGCGGAGGCTCTGGCAGAGCAGGCCTCCGTTTCTGTGCCGTCTTTCTCAGAGAGGGCGGAGGGGTCACTGGTTTCGGTGCCGTTGTGAATTCCGTCGCTGGTTCCCGGGTCACAGTGGGTTGCTTGCACGCTCTCATTCCCAGAACCAGGAGTTTGGGAGGAGGCAGAGAGACCAGGGAGCTCCTCAGAGACTTCCGGACAGGTCTCTGACAGATCCTGCTTTGGCTTTCCCACCTCTTTATTGTGGCGGAGCGGTTCCGAGGCGGAGGCTGCAGGCGGCTGGTGGGCTTCATTAGCAGTGCATGATTTGGAGGGGGCTACAGACTCCGGCGCTCTGGTCTTACCGTGACATTCACCCAGAGCAGCTGCAGGAACCGCGTGGCTCGGGCTGGCTTTTGAAGGACTACAGACATGGCCGCACGGCTTTGGGGGGCTGTCTGGGCTCCGTTTGCAGTGCAGGCACCAGGCGTTTCCCCCGTCGCACTTGACCGCCCCGTCGCCGTTGAAATGCTGGTGTGTGTCGGCCTCGGAGCAGGAGCAGCGGCAATGCGTGAGGTGGGATTTGCACTGCCGGGGGAGGGGGTCCGCCGTTGCCAGCACCGCCTCTGTTGACATCAACACCTGGCTGTAGTCGCAGAAAGACAGGCTGGCGGTGGACGGGTGGAACTTGAGAGGGTCCGTCTCCTCCATCTTGCGCAGGACCTCCAGGATGTGTGCTTTCTTCTTGAAGAAGGGAGACAGGGCCTCCATGGAGGCGGCGGGAGCGCGGGGGCCCGGAGAGACGTGCTGCGTGCAGTAGCCGTTTCCCTTTGGACAGGGGGAGATAAGCGTTAATCTACTGTTGAGCGCTGACAGTTCAATGAGGACCGAACCATTCAGGTCATGAGGACCTTTGAGCTGACACTCGCAGGAAACGAGTGCGAGATTATCAGCGAGGACTCGACCCGGCTGGAAACAATGGCAGAAAATGTCAGAGCAGCTTTAAGGTCGCACGTTTCTGTGTTTTCTGTCAGACAAGCTGAAGGTTTTACAGCAGGATATATAAAAATATTTTAAAAAGTAAACTGTTTCACAAAACAAATATTGATGTTTTTAATCGATGGCTCCAACACTTCAAATGAACATTTACATCAAGGATTTCTACATTTTTTATTTGTCTAAATCTGTGTAGACTTATGGATCTTTATTGATTTCATCAAAGAATACGTTAAAAAAAAAACCACTCGAGTCCAGTTTTTACCAACTACTTCAATGTGCCCACGCCATATTTACTTTGACTGACTAAAAGTGTTTCCTTTAGACCTTTAAAGTAAGAGTCAGCCCCTTTGTGTCCCTGTTAAGCTATGCTTATACCAAATACAATTATCGTGTCAGGGGCGTCCAATTTCAGAGATACTGCCGTGTGTCTTGAATGGCGAGTTAAAAATTTGGAGGTGTCAACATTTTAACGTGCCTCCTTTCTGTCGATCGACCAATCAGGACCTCAGCTTTGACGCATGATGTGCTGATGAAGTAAACAGCAAGACCAACACGAGGTTTTCCTGAAATGTTTAATATTTTTCATATTTGTTTCAAGATGAGAACAAAAAGGTCCTCCAGTTGTTTTATTTAAGGACTAATACGGGACAGAAAGTCATCAAACTGGCTCACAGAGAGGTGGAAGTTCCGCTGAAAGCGTCCGTCATTCAGGCGCAGCTGAATGATCTCATGAAACCAGACATGGAGACCTGATTACCAATGCTTTTGTAGAACTTCTCAAAAGAAAAATAAACCTGATTGCTCAACATTGTCCACGTCCTCCCTAACATATGGAAGCTCAAGACGTGGAATTACGCAGATTTACATCGACTTTTCGTTTAACGTGGTCGCTCAAATACGCATTTCCAAACCACGAGGCATTGTTCCTAACAAGACTGTGTTTGGAGGACTCCAGATCTTTGTTTGGGGACTGGATGAACAATCATAAAGTGTGTTAGGATTAAAAAGCTGCAGTTTCCATTTTGACTCATAACTTCCTGAGGAAAGTTTCAGCCTTGACGTTATCCTACAGTTCTTGTTTCACAGCAGAGCATCAATATTTTGGTTAAGCTGAATGAAAACTTCCTCTCACAAATGCTTCAGTGTGTAATCCCTTTGACCCAGGACGTAGCGTCACACAGCTCTGAGATCATCACCTTGGCCTGTGCTTCGGTCTGTGAAGGCTCCACCTGCTTGGCCGACTCATTGTGCTGCTGTGCATTGTAGTCTGGGAGGGGTCCCGCCTGGACCTGTAACAGGAGATTCAGGAGGCAATTAGGAGGACTGAGCATCCACGACAAACTATGAGATCCACAGACAAGCAGGAGCTACATTATCCTGGAGACAATGCAAAAGGTTGGTGAAACGCCCAAGATCCATTTCTGCCTCAGCGTCTGAACGGCTGAGGGGTGAAATACGGAGACATCAGCTGATCAGGAGTCAGACATGCAGTCTGACGCCGAGAGCCAAATTATGACGTGGTTTTGGTGTTATCACACTAAAAACCCTTCGATGTAAACCCTTGGTTGCCTTAATAGGGTATTTTTTAAACTTAAAACAAAATCTGCTCTTTTAAAATATTATCAATATAAAGTAATAACAAGGTTTAATCAAATATACGCCTCCCGTGTCCAAAGATTCATAACCCGCGACTGTAACTGTCAAATATGTCGCAGCACAAGACTGCTCTCGTTTGTTTGCTTAACTGCTTGCATAAACAAACAAACAAAATAAAATACAGTTTTAAAAAATCTGGTCTCATCAGAATAATATTGTAATGTTCTTGTGTGAACTTTAAATAAATAAATAAAAACCTCTAAATCAGGGGTGTTAACTCAATCGCACAGGAGGCCAAAATCCAAAACACACCTTAGATTGTGAGCCCAACAGGATAAACATTTACTGAACACTAAAACGAAATTTTTCAAGACTGTAAAACTGTAACTTTTTAACATAATTATGAAGCTGATAGCTGAAAAAGCTGAAGTTGATAGCCAGCTAAAATATTAGCTAAATGCCAAAATGAACTAAACAACTGAAAAGAGCCTAAATTAGCCAAAAAAGCTAGCATGTAGCTGAAATATTACCTGAACTCCAAAAAAAATCTTAGTAAGTACCAAACTAGTTCAAAAATCTAGCAGAATTCCAATTTTTTAAACTTTAAAACTGCAACTTTTTAACATAATTATGAATAATAAGAAGGCAGGAATATTATTCCAAATTAAACCTTAAATTTCTTTCAATATTTTACCCTCCATAAAAATATATTTTGTCAAAACTATATGAGTTAATAACAATAAAATAAAATGATCTGGAGGGCCGGATTTAATTACCCAGAGGGCCGGATCCGGCCCCCTGGCTTCGACTTTGACACATGTGCTCTAAATGAAACAGAAAATGAATGAATCCAGCCAGGTTTTTTGGGGGGAAATCCCAGTAATCGGAGTTACCTGGTAGTGGGCAGTGGGGTGGTTGGGCAGCTTCTGCTGAAAGAGCTCACAGAGCGCCCGGTTCTGTCTCTCCAGATCGAACACCAGCATTTTCAGCTTGATGCACTCCTCTCTCAGATCCTGCTCAGGAACACGCCACACAACAGTGAGATAAACACAAGTCAACAAGCTGAGGACGGGTCAGAATGCTGGAAGTTACCTTCTGATTGAGGAGAGCCTGCACCACGTGGTTAGCCACCTAAAACGATAAAGAGGAGCAGTTTGTAGGAGGAACTAACTGAGGAGGTTGTGGATCCTTTGGGGAGGAGCTCACCTCGTCCAAACATCTCTCGTAAGCTTCTCTCTGACTCTCATTGGCCAAAACCAGAGCGGAATTCTCTGCCTGCAACAAAACGTAAAATAGTTTAACCAAAATCAGACAAAAATGGTTAAAATATTTACCACATTTTCTCACAAGTGTCTATTTCCATCAGCAAGAAGTAGAAACTTGGAGCAGAAGAGATGCTTCAGTCTCCACAATTTTCTTTATTACAAATGTTTGTATTTGCTAAATGCAGTTTTCAGAAAGATAAAATTCAAATCTTTTGAGTTCCACTCCAATTATCTTTTTGGTCTATTTTCAATGTTCTCTCACTTTTAAAAATGATTAGCCAAAATTAAAAAAAAGAAAAAACTTTTGAAAATTTGATATACATCCAACAAATGTAAGTTTAACATTTAATTTGACAATATAAGTATATAAAAAAAATAAGTATAAGTATAAGTATATAAGTATATAAAAAATAACAGAAAGTCCGGAGTGTTTATGTTCTTTGATATACTGTAATTTTTTAAATGTTAACACAATCAACGTCATTCCAGTAGATTCTGAGGGAGAAAAGCGGTTCGCCGCTCAGAATCTACTGGAATGACGTTGATCATGCTAATAGTTGAAAAACTCCTATTAATGTCTCAGAGCTGCTCCTTGTGGAAGCGGTTTGGCAGCATCATCTGACTCACCTCCAGCTCCCTCAGCCGGTCCACGAGCTCGCTGCTGTTGTCCTCCAGGTAAGACTCCACGTCTGCCTCCTCGCCCTCCTCGTCCGACCCATAGTCCACGTCACACGTTCTCTGTTCCGTCTCATCAGACATTGTTCTCATCTGCAGCACGGAGAACACACAGAGAGGAAATCAGGTCGTCGTTTTCATTAAATCACAGGTTTTTCAGCGGTTTGTTTCCAGATAGAACATGGACTCGTCATGATCCTTCTGATGTTTCACTAATGGAGCTGTTAGGTGTTGAATCAGCACAAACTAAAATGAAAAACTGATTCATTTACACTCCTGTGGAGCAGAGGAGCAGCTTTTAATGGGTTCAACCTTCTCCAGGAGGCAGCTGGCTTCATGCTTCCTGATTAGATGACAGGAGAGACTACGTCAGCTTCCAGACACTTTCTGTAATGTTGATGCTTAAACCCCTGAATCAGCTGAGTCAATACAAGCTTTGAAAACACCAGCGAGCTACAGTAGGGAAATATTTTGGCATCAGAGGCAAACCGGATGTAACTGAAGCTCATCTTTTTGTTTCTAAAGGACACAACATTCAGACAAAAACGTGAGGAGAAGCACATTCATCACAGCTTCAACCTGGAATATTTAATTGGAAAAAGTCTTCCTTCCTCTCATGATCGGTAAATCAGGTGAACAAAAATAGCCTGAGATCCAAACTAGATGTGCTGCTTCACCTCCAGCCCCGCCATCTTTTTGAACTCGTCTAAGGACAACCGAGGGTCTTGTATGGCCTCTGCCATGTAGAGATGGAGGAATACTGTGAACATCCATCTCACTTTATTGAACTGATGCTCCATCACAGCAGCGTGCTGAGCTCACCAGCTGCCCCCAACTCTCAGGGGACACAGAGGCTCACCTGCAGGTGAAGCATGTAAGCAGAGGGTTCAGACTGTACATGAGAACTGGACTGAGTGACCCCTCCCCCCTCATGTTCTGAATAAGAAGTACCCACTGGCTCAAAGAGGCCAAAACCCCGTAGAGAAACTAGATATATGGCATTACCTGTGAATGCTGTAAGCTGAACGTGGTTGCTGAAGATGCTAGAGCTAAAAATGATGAAGCTGAAAATGCTGAAGTAAAAGCTTTCTAAAAATATTTGCCAATTGCCAAATTATTAAAACAAAAACTGCAAAAATGTCTAATTTTGCCATAATAACTTGGATTTTGCCATAATAACTTGGATTTTGTTAAAATAAAAGTTAAACTCCAAATTAGCCAAAAAAATTTAAACATGTCTAAATTTGCCAAAACAGCTAGCATGATGCCAATTAGCTAAACTCCAAATTAGCCACAAAAAAAAATGGAAATTAGCCAAAACGGCTAGCATAATGCTACAATATTAGCTAAACTCCAAGTTATCCTAATAAACTGGAAAAATGTCTAGTGTTGCCCAAACAGCTAGCATAATGCTAGATTATTAGGAAAATGCCAAATTAGTCACAAAAAACTGGAAACATCTGTAAATGAGCTAAAGCAGTTAGCATAATGCTAAAATATTAGCTAAACTCCAAGCTAGCCTTAAACACTGGAAATATGTATAAATTAGCCAAAAACAACCAACATGTTACTAAATGATGAGTTAAATTCTAAAATACCCTGAAAACCCAGAAGTTGCTGAACATTTTAAAGTTTCGATGGTGTTTCTAGTTGAAAGTATGTGGAAGTTCACAAGTTTAAAAGTGCATAAAGTTTTTCAGAAATTTCTCATAAATTTTCAAAGGGGCATCTTTTGCTCAATGTTTAAAAAACTATAAAGTTTATGAATACCAAAAGTACTGGCAGTGATGTCCTGAACAAGTTTTGATACCAAGATTACAGAAATCGTTGAGTGATCGAGTTTTTACAGGCCAAAACATGCATGGAAAAGATGTACGGAATCACTGAAGAGTAAATACTGTAAAACATTCACATATTTAACAGCTTTTCTCAGTCATTAGGTTTGTCAGAATAAACATTTGTGCTCTGATACATTATCTTAAAGATCCACTCTTTGGTGTCTTATAGCATTTTTCTAATGATTTAGGACATTTACAAAGAAAAAATTTTTAGAACTTTATTTCTTTGTTCCGATGTATTCACGTATAGACGACTAGATCCGTGTACGTCTTTGTTTTCCTCATCTGGTTTCTGGCTCAAATCTGTACCACTGAATAGCTTCAATATTGCTTGCCATCTTTGTTGCACCACTAATGATAGCTTGGAGTTGTAAGAGGCTATAATCTGGTGTGAGAGCGTGTGAACAAAGGCATGATGGGAAATGAGCGGCACCAGACCCGCCCACAACTCAGTGGTTAATTTCTAAAGCTGCTCGGTAAAAAGTTTGTCCTAGAAAATGATGGGCTTTTTGCCTAAAAACGGCATAAATTGTAAATAAGAGACCAGTGAAAACGCTCTTACAATAGATCAAAAATGATTGAGTGGGTCTTTAAACATGTTCTTTCCAACTCTAAATTCCTTTTCATGATATTTCAGTTATAACCAGACCGATCAGATGCCTCAATAAAAGTATGTGGTCTCACTTTGGCTTCAAACGTTTGACAGGTTCTCCCAAGCCGTCTTAAGTGGTAAGGGTGTGTTTCCAACAAGCTCACACCTGATTGGCGAGAGCGGTTGCCATAGAAACAATGACTCAGGCCGATTTGGACTCGACGTCATGGCTCCAACATGGCGGGGTCCATATCCGGAAAAAATGGCAACTAAATAGACCTCTTTGGTTGGAGCATGAAGTGATTCATTTTCTATGAGTGACATCACACTGAGTCGGTCCAGTTCTCAGATACAGTCAATGATTGAAACAGGTGTTTCAAAAGGGGGGTGGATCCAAGATCACACATCTTTAGGATGAGACAACCATGATTCTGAAGCTAGAGGCCAACGTCAACTTTTACCGATTAAAAGAAACATCTCAACTGTATTTACCACCTAACCATACACGAGTTTGGAGTTTAGTCTTCCTTTAAATGACTATTTCCTTGTAAAATAATCTTTCCGGTGTGTCAGAGTTCATTCATGCTAAACTCTGGATTACCAACATAACTGTTATGGATGTTCTTCTTTTACCAGAGCGTAAAGTAATCTAAAAGCGCTACACAAAAACCAAAGAGGAAATCACTCAAATACATTATAATCAGCAGGTCAGAAAATTCCAGAGAAATGCGTCACTAACATGAATCTACTGTAGCAGCAACAAGATGCTTCAGTCATTTTAGCCAGAAACAATGGAGCATTTTATGGTTTGGTTTGCATCACATCTGTGGAGTTATATCTGTTACAAAAGCCAGTTGTGATATAATATTAAACTATTTAAATAGTTTTGCATCTGCAAACAAAGTTTGTGCATCTAATAAAAAAATTGCAAATACAGAATTATTTTAAGCTTTGGCAATATCAATTTGGTGTAGTGTAAAAAAAAGATTTACAGCAGTAAATGTTTGAAATACTTAAATGTTTGTCTGGGTTGTTACAGCAGCATCCTTATAGATCTGCTGACACAAATCTAAATAAAATGACACAAAAAGAAATTTAATCTGAACTGATTGATCAATCAGATTATAAACATTACATGATTGAAACTGTAGTTTAGTACTTTATGTAAAAACTGAACATGAAAAGGGTTGTTTTTCCATGTTAAACTTTAATGGATTTATCCTTTCAATAATGTTAGCAAAACTATCAAATATCAGCAAAAGAGTATGACTTTAAACCTTTATTGTACAGGTGACCATGATAAGTAATCTGAATAATCACAAGTAGACATGAATGTTTTGGGTTATTTATGCTAATTTCCTGTGTATGCAAGGAAACAACAAATTCTACATTTTAAATAAATCCATTTCCAAAACCAGCGGTTGGTTCTGTCGTTTGTGTCACTAAAGAAACGGATCAGATTTCCACATTCAGCCATAAATCATTCATTTCCTAACAGCATTTGTCTTTCGCTGTGTGTGCTCGTAGAAAACACGGTTGTGCGTGAGCTATTCTGAGGACCTGAAAACTATTTCGGGGATCAGAAATGGTTCTTGCAAGTGTGCAAAACAGATTTACAGCCATAAATCTTTCCTGCACGAGGACAAATTGGTATTGCAAAAGCTTAAAATGTGACTTTTTTCAGTTGCACACATTTTGTTCACAGCGGATGCAAACCTAATATGATGCATGAACGTCATCTAATAACAGTAAAACAGTTTTGAAAGGAATAACATAAAACATGTTAAAAGACAGATCCGTCACAGGACAAACTGAAGACAGAGCTGTGGTCCCAACATTTAAAAACAGCGGAGGAATCCAAAGTTCATGAGGGACGAGGTTTCAGTGCAGCACCACAGGTATTTGAGGAGCTCATAGAACGATAACTATGTTACACAAAGAAAAATTATTGAAACAAGACTGATGTGAGGAAAAACACTACTGCAATAAAGTCGTTCCCCATTACTGGTATTTTTCTTCTCACAAACACTTTCGTGTTTCAGATCAAACAATCCAAAAAATATATAAATCTCTGAGCAAACAGTAATCCAGCAGGTGATAAAAAAAAACTAGAGCATGGTGAGAGATGCAGGATTACGGATTCAGCTATGATTAGAGTTCAGAGGTGAGTTTGAATTCTCAAAAAAAAATCTGTCCCGTCTCCTTTTCTTGTGATCTTTTCCTTGGATCCTATCAGCAAACGTCACAAGTCGATTGAGAGAAGACGGAAAAGATGCCAAAGGAAACGGTCAAAGGAGATCGGGGATTTTGTAGTTTGACTCAATCTGTCCTACAGCTTCATAAAAGATGAATCAGTGGATAAAAATGACGTCACTCGGTAGTTGTGCTTCAAATAGTGATACAGCACCAACATGCTAAACATGCCAACATTTAATCATTGATGACATGAAATACTTTGCTGCATCAAAATAGATCAACGTGCAGATAAATCCAGAACTCCACTTGAAAACATTGAAGAAAACTGTGTATATAATTGGAAACTAAGTCAGGGATGAAAGGTTAAAGACTAAAAACCTCTTAAGTGGAAGCAGATCAATACATTAGGTTTTTATTTTATCAACAACAGCAGGAAAGTTCCTTCATTGATCGACTTTAAAGCATAAAAGCAATTTAAAGATTTGTCTGTTTTTGATGCTTTCTCAACTTTATCAGTTCATTATGTTTTCCTGTCACAAAGGATGCTCCAGTGTCCTCTAATAAAGAAGTCTTGAAGTTGAGTAACGGCATCTGGCAGTGCTGGAAAAAAATTTATATCACGACATAAATTATGTTATATTACAATAACGATATATATCACGATATACCACAATAAAGTATATTTTCAGTTATTCTCTGAAAAAAATTAACAAAAATGTCATCAATTACTTTTCTCTGACTTTGTTTTTTCATTTAACATGTAACTGAATCGTCACAAATGGGAAATATTTTCTTAAAAGTTCAGCAATAAAAATAAACAAAAAAGATAGAAGAGAAATGGACCAATAAACACGTTTCTATCACCCACACGAGATGTATCGTCATGTTGGCAGGCACTAGCATCTGGGCTTAAAATGTTCTTCATTTGAAACGTTTCACCATCCGTCCAACTGGTGAAAGGAAAAAGATCCAGAGTCCATCCAGATGATTCAGCTTCATCTGGATGAACGAGAAACTTCACCAACATTTAGCAAAGATAGAAAGAGAATCAGATCTGCTGCTTTGCAATTAGCTGAACCTGAAGTCTTTTTCAAAAGGAAATGTCCGGTTATTTTAGGAATATTTTATTCAATAAGTATCCTAACATTTCAAAAAAGCAAAAAGAAGAAAGAAAACCAGGCTGAACAATAATAGAGACTTCAAATAGGAAACACTCAACAGACTAACAATAACACTTATCTGACTGATTAAATAAAAAAATAAATGTGCCATTCTGAAGATTGGTTGTCAAATGTTCTGCAGACCGATAAGAAATCCAGCTTCAATTTTGGTAAATATTTACAGCAAGGTGGGGCAAAAAAACAAAAAACAGCCAAAAATCAAATTTGTAGGGCTGGGGATCAATTATAATTTCCAGAAACGATTTGATTCAGATTTTTTTTTATTCTTATGATCCTTCAATTCAATTCAATTTTGAGTTTACAAATTTATACACATTTGTTAAGAAATACATTAATAATCTACTATGTTTTGAAAATATTTATATTAATCTGATATAGTATACAGTATGTGAATACTGTAAAATGTATTAGTAAGATTGTTAATATACAGTGTTACATTCTTTCTCAAAAAGAGAAATTCTAAATTTCAGATCGTTAACATTGTTCTGCCTCTCCTGGAGGGCGTTTCAGTTTGGCCACTTTTTTCGAGAAGAAGAAGAAAGTATGAGCAAAAAAACAGTGATTAAGACCACAAATGGTTACTTTAAAAATATTTCCTAAAAAGTTTAGAATGTTCGTGGCTGTGAGTTTATAGAGATGTTCATTTAGTCAGCAATGTGCATTTAAGTCAACCGAGCGTTAGCATTAGCTGTCCTATGGGAAATTCCATGAAACATTAGCAACAAGCTAGTGGACTTTAGCTTTTTGTGCTAAATCGATCTATATTTTTATGAGTCAATTATTGATCTGTTAAGCTTGAGTCGATTCAAATCAACTTTATCGACTCAGCCCTACAAAACGACAACAATAAACAGGCTGAGATGTGGAAAACGTTGATGATGGATGACATGTAAGTAGTTTCACATAGGAAGACAATAATTATTAAAACATCTTTTAGAGGAAAATGAATGAATGAATTAATGCCTTTATTGTCATTGTAGATGCTACAATGAAATTTAGGTAAAATGTAGAGTTTCTGGCGGTAAAACTCAAAAACACTGAGGAGCAGAAAGAATGTTTGTCTTTCTCTAGTAAATGATGATGAAACAGGGAAAAGGATGAGAACAAAGTAAAAAAATATAGTTTTTTTATATTGCTTTGTTAAATAGGCCTTCCACATGCTGAAAACGACATTTCCCAAACTAGAGCCTCAACACAATGAAACGGTCAAAAGGCCGAGACCCGCTGATGGGAACGCTCCCCTTCAGGACATCAGCTGAGCTCTTCCGGGCCGCGTGTAACAGGAGCTGTTTGCAAAGCATTTACAGGAAGATTATTGAACAGCAATGACTGTGAGGCCTCCTGGACAAAGCTGAGCAGCACCATCGCAGCACGGGCGGCTTAGTGAGGCCCGATTGACTCAACACGGTCAGATGTGCACGTGTAATGGAGGGCTGATCAATGAAGGCCGTCTGAGAACGGAAGCAGATATTCCCCATCCGTTTGACCTTGGCTGCAGGAGTGATGGAGAGTCGTTATAAATACCAGCTCTTTCCACTAATGCACAGCAGAACTGCAGGCAGAACGGCCAAGAGGCTGGAAGAGATCGGTGGGTGTTTAGATGTTCACCGCGAAAACAATGAGGTTGACTACGAGACAGGAGAAGGTTAAACTTCTCCTGCAGGTGAGCTGGTGTGTCACAGAAAGATAGCAGCATTGTGATTTCCTCCAGAGGTTAGTAGATCTTCACGGTTCAGATGATGTCTGGATCTATGTTCTGTGAAGACTGTCCTTCATCCAGGTTGGGTCCATTGCAGAAAACGTTTTTAAAATCTTCATCTGGACTGGTTAAGTCTTCAAGCCCCTCTCTGATTCATTCTTTGATTTATTATTTAAGCGTTCCCAGTTCATTTAAGTATGATCATACTGTTTTTAGCCAAAATCAAAAAACCCGTGTCGTTTTCTAGGACATAGATGCAAATTTCCTATGAACTATTGCCGCTCTGCAGAAACTGAGTTATGGGTGGGACCGTTGTGGACTCGAGTGGATTCTTCATCTACTATGGTTTCTCAGCAGCACAGAAACTTGGAAGGTTATTAACTTTATGCACAGATTTCCTACTACAATTCACTTTTCTTCATACTTCATGTTTTGTAGATTTGAATATCTCTTTAACAATCTGTCATAGTCAGCCATGCAAATGTAGAGAATGTAGAGATTTCAAAATGAACCCCAACCACCACCAGAAAAGCACAAAACTGAGTCATTGGTGTTTTATTTGTAACCAATTGACAATAGTATTAACAGTTTTTTTAAATAAATTATTAGTCTAAATAATTGGGTCAAATAGGGATTTTAGGCACTAGAATGATTTCCGACACACAGATTGCAGTTGCAGTTTTTCTCTGTGCTCAAGCAGATTTGATGGGTTGTCTGAACAGCCGGAGGATACGGCAGATGGGAAATTTGAAGTAATTTCTACGATGAGAAAAGTTGAAATTGCTCCATTAAAAAAAAAAATCAGGATATTTGACCAGAGATAAGGGTTTGGATCATTTGATTTACTTTATTGTCCACGCAGACAAAATCTAAAAAACAGATCGATTTCTACTAGTTTGTTCTTTTTCTGTTAGTGTAGACATTAGATACAGATCTGGTTCTGGTTCTGGCTCTGCTCCTTGGAAATTTAGATTTAAAGACCAACTCAGATGAAAATTGTGTTTTTGGGTTTGTAAAATTGTCCCCTTTATTTGAAACTTGGGAAGCAAAAGATTTTGTGGTTTAACCCAAAATCTAACCCTTAATGTGGTGATAGTAAACCAGGAAGGAACTGGGTCCCATTTTCAGAGGGTTGTGGGTTTGAACTCACAACCTCCCCATCTCAGAGGTGACACTCTGGGCCACTGAGCTGGTTCTTGTTTATCAGTGAGGTCATTGTGGAGGATGTTATAAATGCATGAATCATTTCTAATTAATATGTCTGAACATCCACTATGAAAAGCATGTAAGAATTGATTAAAAAGCGCAGGATGTGGAACAAAAACTCTGTATTAACTACTTGCTTGAGAAAATTCTTCAAAGACCCACACTGATAAAGATCATGTTTTTAGTGTTTTTAACATGTTCTTGTGACATTTTTTCTGATAATGGAGGGCAAATATTAAAAAAAATGACCCTTAAATTGCATTTCTGGGTATTTATTTATTTAAAAAATTGTAAATTAGGAGCAGGTGAAAAAATGTTGTTTCAAAAGGGCCATTTGTGACGTAGAAAATATGCTGGGTGGGCCACAAGCTCCCTGCTCCAAGCTTTCAAATACGAGAATATGAAAGGAAGACGGGGACCTGGCTGCAGACAAGATGGCGCCCAGACATCATTAGCCAGAAGCGGAAATTCCATACATTTTTAGAGTGTTAGCATCATATACTAAAATTTTACATGCCAGCGCAAAGTTGCTTTTCTCTGCGAATCAGCTGATTCAAGTTAATGGCGTAAAGAGTTACAGTATGTCAAAGACTGTAGTAGCCTTTGACATAGACACCTTCAGTGTTAAAGTCCCCTATGACAACTTTTTTAATTTAAAAAAAAAATGTTCCCAGTAGTGTTTTAATTATAAATATGACATTTTTAATCAAAATCCCACAACCTAAATGTCTTAAAAAGCCATTTTTCATGTTGATCTGAAGCCTCTGTTTCTAAAATGTCCTCTGAGGGGTCGTGGCTTTTGGAGCTGAGGTGACAATGCCAGTTGAGGTCTTTTGGTTCAGACAAATAAGGTCTGGAAGCCAACTCGTCTGCACCCAGGTACTCTGGGAAAGAGAAAGCGGTTCTAAATGCCAACTGTCCTGCCCACTAATCAGAGGTGAATTTCTAATCAACTCTTGCCGCTCCGCAGAAATTATGTCAGATAAAACGGTACAGATCTTTTTTTATTTTGGCTATAAACGGCATAATCATGATTAAAAGACCACCGGGAACACTTTTACAAGAGATCAATAGATGATCAGAGTCGATCTGAATCTGACATAAAGACCTGAAATGTGACTAGAACTTGCTAAAACTGAGTCATGAGTATCTCTGGATCTGACAGCAGCCTCTATACCGTGTCCAGTCTACACGCCTGCTGTGGTTTCTCTTCATTTGTCGAGTTTGAAACCGTTTTGTTGGAAGTCTTGGTCAAATCCAACCAAAGGAGAAAAAAAAGAGGAAAACAAAAACTAAACTCCAAAGAAACGTTTGTGTCTTCCTGTTACCTTACATTTGTTTAATATTCTTGGTGCTTTGAATCATATTCGCTGCAGCAGAAACACAGAGAAGAGTGGGGGGTTGGAGGAGTGGGAGGGAGAGTGCTTCTGGCTGCTTTCTAAACTGCACAATTGTCATGAGACTGTGGTTTAGAGGCTGCGAGTGGCCTGAAACTGCACACAGCGGCTCATTGACGGGCGGAGAGGGGGGGTTCGGCGTGCCTCTGAGGGGCTGCAGTGCCAGCGAGCTCCTTCCACTGAGCAGACTCGCTGCCGCTGGTGCCGTCAGGGAGAAACCACGAGGGGAATGCAAACAGACTTAATGCTGCTGCGCTCTGCTTTTACCCACCTACCATGGAGGAATGCAACACTCCGAAGACATCAGTATTCATTATGGAGAGCAACTCAGGATGAAAACAACTCTCCGTGTTCGAGTGGAAGGAGCAGAGACCGGATCTCTCTGATACTGTAAGACGGCAACAATGAGGTGTCAGCTTTTACGCCTCATTTCTGACCGAGTGTGGGTCTGGGAGTAAAGTGGAAGTCCTTTTGTTCCGATGGGAATCCCCGTAATCTCAGATCTGCATCCTACAGCTTTATTTAGAGCACACTGATGATAATAAAGATCGTTCTTTTGAGTCAAATACACAAAACATGTATAATCTTTTAAAGCCTGATAGCAGCTTCACTACACGTGTTCTTTGAACTGCACAGCTCCATACTACATGTCCCTGCATTCACCTGAATGGGGAATTGCACAAACAGAGCACTGGTTTCCACATGTCTGCATTTATACAGGAATCCTGATGATCAACGTAAATCTAAACTGGAAAAGAGGAAAAGTACTAAACTGCTACACTTCAAGACATCATTATTGTTAGAGGGCATTGAATGGTAAGGCAGCTTGTTTAATGACCAAATTACCACACAAACTGGATTTCTCACAACTAAATATTTAATAAAATCTTCAACACAGCTAGCACGAGCTAGCATGATCTCTATAAAAACTGATCTTGATCTGAAAAATAATGGTTATTTTTTAGCATTTATGAAAAGACTTCACTCTCGAACTTTCTATTGGAACTGGTCTTCTGGAACATGCTGATTTCTTTGTTGTTTTTCTGTTAGCTGAGGCTGTAAATGAGCAGCATAAATCAGATCCACAGCTCTACAGGCATAAAGACATTGCACTGCAGGGGACAAACCCAGATTTGTTCCTCAGATTATCAATTATAATGCGAAAACTAAAAGAATATCATACCAAGATTCTACGGCTTAGATTTCTGCTTGTAATGGCAGTTACAAAGAATTTAAATGTTCATAAATTATAACAGTGACTAATCTGGGATCTAGCAGGTTTTACTCTCTACTTTCATCATTAACTCGTGTTTAATTTTCTTCTTTTTGTGTGTTTTGACTTGAAGTGTCTGCTTGCCTTTGTCTTAAAGGAGCTAAAGGACAGAAAGCTGGATCCTCTGAAGTCTCCATCCATCATCCATGACTTAAGCCACTTTTAATGGGAAGCTCAAGTCCATTTAAACAGTAAAAGTTGAGCCCATCACAAGCAATCCACCCCATACTGACTCCTAAAGCCAAGCTGGAGTTCTCAGATTCAACCCATAGAAATGATGGGAAAACATGCACAGAACACAGAGGGGGCAGGATGGGATTTAAACCATCTGGCTGTAGAGCAAAAGTCTAAACCATCAAAACAGAGAAACAGAAAAAAAGAGAAACATAACTAGAAAGACAAACAAATAAAGAAGTATACACAAAAAGCAAAGAGAGCAGCAGGAAGGTCAAAGATAAAATGAAAAGTTTCTGCCCAAACCAGGAAAAAAAGCCTCTTAACAAACAGAGAGCACAGAGACGGCGTGTCCACGGTTTAATGCTCCAATCACTGAACAAAACAGCAGGGATCATGTGCTCTCCTCCAAGCCAAGCAAGCATGTGGCCCTTTTGTTCCTGCTAAAAATGACTCGAACAGATACCTGCGCATGAAAAATGTGAGCTGCCGGGACACTGGGCTGCTTTCACCGGCAAACAAATGCAAAGGAACCTGAAACCAGAAGCAAACTAACCTGCCTTGTGCGGTAAACAAATAGCCTTAGAGTCCGTCAAACAAATCACCCAGTGGTAACTTCTGAAAAAATGCTGGTTTCTGCTGATTGAGGGTGTGATCCACCACCAAAGAGTAGGTTTTTTTTTTACCTACAATGAACGCTGATTATACACTAAATCTGTATTTAACCATCATTACTGATGTAATGTAACTTTTGTGTTTTCTGGGCTTCTAGCTTCAAAGTAAAAAACACGAGTTTTAAAGACATAAGTCTGGTTTATTCCTTCAAATGTAAAAAGTGGTAGATTTTTTAATCTATTTTACACTATGCCAACAGAAAGAAGGGTCTTGACTTTTAAGAATTTCTTTAAACCTTTGAGGTTCCTTCAGTTTAGTCCTTCAGCGTGACCATCTTCAGATGATTTATGGAGGTTCCTCACTGAGATTTTTGTATGTTGCAGACAAAACAGTGGTTGATTACACTAGCGAAGTTAAGTTGTAATTTCCCCTTAAATAATAACGTTTTGAATTGAATTGAGATTAATTATATTGAACTTTACATTGGAGCAGACTTGTTCCCGATCGACAAGGAACATGTCGCACTTTCACTGATATAGTTTAAGTTACAGTTACTCTTTAAGCTTTAGTCCAGGGATGGGCAGCTCCAGGCCCATGTTCTCCAACATACCCCGCTCTGGCATGTTCTAATTGACTGGACACACCTGAACAGGTAATCAGTGGTGAGTAGGGCTTGCAGACATAGCAGCCCTTGAGGCCTGGAGTTGCCTATCCCCGGGCTCCTATTGCAAGTGTTAAGGCTCAGGTGCGACACGGGAGCGGTCTAGCTGAGGCAGATGACTCCCTTTGGCTACAGGGTGGCTGCAGCCATAGGCGCAACTGCAAACCTCACAAAACTCCAAACTCACGTAGATTCACGCAATAACTCACCATTTATTACGATTAAGGTCGTTAATAACCCCAACGTCACAAAAAGTGCTGCGACTCAGCTCTGGTGTCTGGTGAAAATCTGAACCCAACAAAACGGATTTGGAGAACGGGAGAGCCTAGAGGTTGAATGTAGTCGTATACAGAGGAGGTTCTTCTTGCACTTTTAAAGTTACATAAATACTCCGTGTGAGCCATAACGCTTGCCGTAGGAGCCTGGGGTCAGTCACAACTGCCCTTACAGGAGGATACGGGATGGAAAAATGATCAAACCTGTATGGGTATGCACAAAATATCAAGATCGTAGACCGCTAGGTGAGCTTGTTCATGCACATTTCTTTCTGTAGGCATGCTGCGGGTGTCAGATTGTGCCAAACACTTAAACAACACGTAAGTAAGTGTGAAACACGTTAAATGCAGGTGTGTCGTATGGATTTTTAACTGTCTGAATCCCCCCCAAATCCTTAACAAGGAGGCTGTCAGTGCTGTTCATGTATGCAGCCTGACTCCACAAAAGGAGTGCATTTGTGTGGGAGTCTTACAGGCGTCCTACAGCATTTACATATCACCTCCACACCTCTTGCATTAAGCGTTGCATCCGGTCAGACAGCAACCAGTATTTGCACCTCACTAATGACTAAAGTGTGGCGTGAGGACACCTTACAACAGCATCACCTGGATGTCAGCAGTGCGTGCAACTTCCACTAATATAACAAAAATTTTACGATACACTTCAAACACTTAAGATAATGTATGTTCCATTTTCATGACGTCTTAAGGTGTCTGCACAAGCTTTAACGCTCCTCTTAAGATGCAGTCACTCTTCTCTATGACCCTCCACAGGCTCAGACAACCCAAAAAATCCAGGTCAACCCCCAAACGGGTGAATGAGGCTAAGGCAAAACTGTCCTGAACCTCATGGAGTTTACCAGCTGCTAGTTTTGGGAGGAAACGCCTCAAACAAACAATAACCTGACAAAAATGGAGCTAAAAAAAGGAAGCTAGTCTGGTTCATCCTGTGACCGTCATCATTCTACTGTCTGGCGAGACATTTCACAACCTTTTTCCTGATGTGCACTTCCTCAGATTCCTTAAGAAGTCTTTAAGCACAACCCCTATGGGATTTCCTGCCACCGTTTTTTTTTTTACTTTCCATGCAGATAAATAAACTGCATCAGAGTTCACTTGCAAGACAGCCAAGACCCTTTTATAGGCAGCTCGACCTGTTTTTTGTTTTTGTATTTTTTCCCTTCTGAACTCAGATCAGGTATGTTATAATGGTTTTGCATGCGTTGAAGTAAAATTCGTGTTTAAAAGAAGAAATATAACTCACAGTAGAATTGGTTCTGTTACTGATGCCAAACACAGACTGCTTTTGTGTTCTAACAATCAACCAACAATCACGAACACTAAAAACAAGTCAACCTTTCTGCTGACCGAAACGATCATCGGATTTATTAATATGCTCCAAATCAACCGGGGAAAAGATGGGTTACATTTTGTAAACAAATAAATCTGGTTCTCGTCTTACCTGGGGGTTGGGATCTCCCTTTGTTTCTCCTGGAGAAGTGGGTCCTCCGTCAGGCTCCTCTGCCTCCCAGCATCAACACTGCAGAGCTGATGGAGACAAACGTGTTTTAGTTACCCACCCTCCTCTCTCCTCTCATGCATCCCCAGCGCATCTCAAATCATAAGACATAGACCACAAGCTCGTGTTTTAAGGACGCACGTTGAAAAGTTCAGCCGTGGAAGTTTTGGTGGATCGCGGCTGCTCTGCCTCTTCGCCGAACAAGGAAACCCGGAGCAGAGGAAGCTGCCCTCGGGGGACACCAGCACTTGGCAGACGCCAGCCCGGCAAGGACCGCATGCCCCCACTCTGAAATCTCTCCTCCTCTCGTCTTTCCTTTCATCTCAGAGTCATTGTGAGCGTAATGAAAGAAAGACTCATGAATAATTCAGTAGAGCTTAAAACTCCCTTTTTGCGTATTTTCTGATAACACAGATTGCTCACTGATGCTGCAGAATATTGTTTAGTTTTCCTCTAATGTGGGATTCCCAAACAGAGCTGTTAATTAGACTGGCTCTTTACAGTTCAGACCAGAAATAGGACACCACCTCCCACTTTGCTGCAGCATCTCATCTGCCGGGTTGTGTTTTTTCTTCGGTCTGGAGCTGCAGGTTAAACCCCTGTTTCGTAAGGAAGTCTATTTAGTACCTGGGTCTGATCGTGCCAAACTGAATTAGGATTAGAGGTGTTAAGCATCTGCCCACTCAATCTGGGTTTTAACAGCAGCTAATCTGATGTGGCCATCCTCTCTACACCTAGCTCAGAGAAACTAAAAGGCAATCTTTGATCTTCAGAGAACTTACAAGACGAAGGAGTTTCAGGAAAAACACGGTGGGTTGATCTGAGTCAGACTTTCAAAGAGGTTTGATATGATGCTCAAAACAAGAATGGAATAAAGGTTTTGGATGATAAGAAAAAAAAATCAAAGGCTACTGCAGCTGCAGCAAAGAGAGGAAATGCACAAAAGCTTCTTAAATCATGTCAGTCGCACTCTGAGGGATTTAGCACTGGCAGGGCCGTCTGAGGATATGTGAAACAGCAGCGTTTCCATCTGCCAACCTGGAAGGACTTGAGTTCTCGCTGTGCAGGCAGAGTGTGAGGGTGGGAGATGTAAACAATGAGACAAAAACCTTAACTGTGTAAGTTAATTCAGGTCAAAGTTATTTTGCAGACGCGCGGCGTGTCATCAGGACAGATGCAGATAGACATCAAAGAGGAGGAGAGACGTGGGTGAGACAGAATCAGGATGATGGGCTCCCTCAGTGCTGCTTCCTGTCTGATGTTTGGCTATACGAACCGAGACGAATCATACCCGAGCAATATTTGGAATAAGGAGCGGAGGCAGTGGAGATGGGGGGAAGGGACGGAGGAAGAGGAGGAGGGGAGCCTCCTTCCTAAAACAGCCTGAAAGAGTGGATTTTCTCCATCCGTGTGAAGTACAGATCCCCTTTCTAAGTGTGTGCCAGGCCGTCTCCACACCCAAGCATCATGGGGATGATCGCCAGCCCCCCCCTCCTCCATTTCTGACATCAGGCTCAACCGCACGCTGCACGAGCCGGACCGCCATTCAGTCCGGAGATTTATGACACTTTGTTAGCTGCTACCAAAACAGTTGCTGTGCTTTTGCTCAGCAGAAATGACACCACGGTTCTCCTGTCATGAGGGCTGTCCAGAGTATGAGCCCTGCAGCAAAACTCAGCCCCGACCACCATCAAACACCACACTGCTTCCCGTTTAGACTGAGCCAAAAGCCCCCAAAACATGACAGCTGGAAGAATAAACACATAAACACTGCATCTCCCTGTTTCCAAGCCCACGCTGTCAGCTCACCTTCCTCCTTCTTCTTCTCCTCAGTCATCCAGGGAACGTCAGATCTCCTCCCAGCAGAATGAAGGCACCACAGAAGAAGAAAAAAAATGGGACCACAACCTTACATTTTTGCTTTCCGGCTGCAGCGGAGAGACGCTTCCCCCCCCGTGTTGAGTGTCGTCACTTTGCGAGCGTGGCGAGGAAGCCGGTTTCCTCTGCGCTGCGGCTACAGCAGGCCTGCCCTTGGGCATGTGGGCTGGAGGTCTGTGCTGTCGGCAGAGGCTGCCATGTCTCCCATTGTTCCAGGGCGAGTGAGGCAGGCTTCCTACCCCAACAGACCCTGCCTACTACAACAGCTGTGGACCAGCCCCCACCTCTGCTGCTCTCCTCCTCTTCCTCCTCTTCGCTACAACTCCTGCCTCTTAGCCTGCGCCGCTGTGAAACATTAACCCCCCAGCTGCCGTATCGGGCCACAAAGAAGGCGGAGAGGGGGGTGTTTCAAAGGAGACCCAGCCACAGAGCGGACAAAGAGATGTTGCAGCGAGAGGATATCCGCCAGCCCGGCTGAGCTGACAGGAGATCTGCACAGAGCCATTCAGTGCCCTAGAAAGATGACCGGCTCCGTGCTAAGAGGATTGCCTTTCTCCGTCACATTGGTCAGAGATGAAGTGTGCGAGTCCCAGGTGACAAGCAGCACATCGTTCACCACTCAACTAATAAAACACTTAAAAAAAAGGATGATGCTGGCAACAGATAAGAGATTTGTGTGTGACGTCCCACTAAAATGAGCTTCAGCAAACATGTGGCTCATAAATTAAAACATACAAGTGATAAGGGAGGCAGGGTCCTCCAACTACTGCTGCATCAGATCAGGCAATGTCGGGGGTCTCCAACCCAGACCACCGAGAGCTACCACCCTGCTGGTAAGATGAAGGAGCATCAAAGATCGGGGAAGATAAAGTGAACTCCTATTGACTGAAAGTTCATCAAGTCTTAACCTCCTTTATGAAACAACAATGGATTCCAGGCAGGGTTCACACTCTGCTCTCACCAGCTTGTAAAGGTTTTAACAGACATCCTCAGTCTCTCCACATGATCCTGTTGTCCTGGACCGTCTAACATCTGCTGTCCTCGTTCCAGCGCTCAGGCACCGAGTGGAACACCAGTTCCCAAAATGACGACAGTGTGAGGATCCTCACAAACGCAACCATCACATCATAGCAGTAGGTCAGCACCATATAGGGAAAATTAATGCTCAATATTTCAATGAAAAAAAAAAATGCTAAAACATAATTTTCATTTCACTGCTGTTTTATTTAAATAAAAGTCAACTTAAACTTTAAATGACATTTGTCTTCATACAGTATGAGGCATGAAATTGGTCAACGATGTGAAGGGGTCCATCCGATTGGTCGAATGCGTAAAGGGCTCAGTTTAGTTCGTTAAATACTTTAAGCTGCCATGAGATTGTTTTAGTATGTGTGCAAACATTTAACGTTATCATTTATCACAGTTTACAGCATCTTTTGCAAATTGTGCATCGCACAGGTAAAGTTGTGATACAATTTTAAATGATTCTCCAGGCCTACACAGAGTGCAAATGTACTGGTAATTCTAACAGTACCAAACACTTCACATTTACTTGTAGTATTTTACTTTACCCAGTGCTAAAACTAGCTGTTTACTTAATTTTTTCTCGCTTTCATGCAACTTTTTAATTTTTTTTTAAAGTCCAGTTCATTAGAGCAAACTTTTGGATCTGTGGGCCACAAAGGAAGGGTCAAACTAGGAGCAAATGTGTGGCGTGTTTTGGCAATCCACCTCAAAGGCATCCAAATTTTGATAAATAAAATTAATATATTTTACAACAGAACATTCTGGGGGGTTTATTTTTTTCAAAACTGTGACTTTTTTCTCATATTAATGCCAACTCCACCAACTCAAAAATTCAAGAAATCTGCATTTATGTTTTCTTGGAATGATTGGAAAAATGGCTGCCAGAATTAGAAATTAGGCATGGACGTCAGAAAAACCACAAATCTTCAAAAAAAAAAGCTCAGGAATGCAGAGTAACTCTCTGAACCTAGACAGAGGTCAGTGTTTCTATATAGCACCTGAACATAACGTGACACAATAATTAGGATTTTTTTTTCCTTTGTTTTCTGAGTTTTTAACAATTGAAAATCTGCAAAATCAGACGTTTATATTTCAAGACCTGAAAGACATCAGCAGACAGGTTGATGCCTTTTTGGGATTAAAATGGCGTGCATATTTTAAACAACACTATGGAAATAATTATCAGCTTTTTATCCAAAATGTTTTAAATCCTATGGGGAAAATCTTAAACTAAAATATAATGCCAACTAAATGACTGACCACACTCACTTTTATTATTAAAACTTTATCAAGATTTAAAAAGGAGAAAAAAAATTGAAGGGGTAAACTAAACAAAAATGTCCCATTAACCCTTTAACACCTGAGGCAAAATCTTTAACATACTGCAAATTTTCAGTCGTTAACACGACCAACGTTAATTCCAGCAGATTCTGAAGGAGAATAGCGGCTCGATGTTAAAAATTAAACAAAATACAGTAAATCAAAGAACATAAACAATGGAGCTCCGTTGTTAAAGGTTTAACCAAAATACATTTTTAATTGATTTAAATTAGTTTCTTGGTTTGAAAAACATACAAAAATATACTTCAAATGTAAAATAATGAATGGATTTGTAATATTTATATTGTGTTCTTTTTAATGGAACTTGATTGTGCTTTCTTTAATCAAAGTTTGCATTTATGTAAGACATCAGGGTAACTTTGAGCATTTAATGGACTAATTAAGCAATATTTTAAGGGATTAGTGGATCAGTGCCACTGTTTTCCAACACTTGAGAGCCAATACTAATAACATACTTAATCAGATAATTAAAACTTAATTTTTTAAATCAAACACAAATTAGTTTCTATTTTAGTTGATAATGACTGTTGGGGCATAATTAAGTGTTCATTTGCACTGCCACTGTTTGAATAAAATTAACGTTAGATATACTTGATCAATCAAACAGCTAAAAAAGAAAAGTACTTTCTCAGTAACTACAAATACCTTCTTAAAAATGATTACCAAAACCCTGTAACAGTGTATCCTGGAACTATTTTGCACCAACAGGAACATCTGATGTGTTCATGTATGATGATGCATTTAGTGGAGAAGTTTTAATAGACAAGTGCAGCTGCAGCTGCCTTCCTTAGCTCATCACTGTTTGTCTTTTCAAGTTTCTTCATGTGAGTCAGCTTCTGTCCTTGTATATGAAGCCACATCATCCTTGTACTCCAGACATACCAGACACACCTGATGACAGAATGACTGGGAGGAAAACAAGGATTTCAGGAGCAGAATGTGGGAGGATAAACAAAGTATCCAGAGGGTTCACTCTCAGGGCATCACCGATAACAATCCTGTGATTTGGAAGTGAGTGGGTTCCTCCTTGATTGGTGGTAAAACATGAATAGATGGCATGTCCCTGCAGCAGCCTCCAGTAAAACATGATCTATACATTCTGATTTGTGAGCAGACTTTGTTTTAAATTTGACCTGAATGGAGCAGACAGAGCGACCTGACCTGAATCGACTTAACCCCACTCCACACTTTCTATGGTCAAAATCAAAAGCCCCAGGGCGCCCACACGAACGTCATTTGTTTCAAACTACTGTCATTTATGCCCCACCATAGCAGTCTCTCCATCCCGGCCAGGACAGAACTGTCCCAGATTCCCAGAGGAGGTCCAGCTCCTGGCAGTCGGACAGCAGAGGCCAGGCTTTTGTTTTCAAGACTTAATGCTGACGACAACTATTTCCTGCACGGAAGTTTGGAGGAAACCCCAAACATGAAAAAACAGTTTAATCAACTGAAAATGAACTGTTTGTTGTGCGGGTCATCATGATGTATTGACCACAACAAAGGAAAAGGGCAGGATGGAGAAGGAGAGCTCCACGTCAAAAACAAATGGTCCAGATCAAAGGAGCTGGTGTCAAGTGAGGATTTATCTTCTCATTACTGACACATGCAGCAATCCTGCACGGCCCATCAATCCCACCACCAATCCAATCTGCGTCCACCTGATGCCTGAAAATTCACTGAAACCAGCAGCTCTCCTTCATCTTGAAACATTCAATTAGAAATTCTCCTCACGCGTCTGGACTTCTGAAGCAGTAAGTTTATCTTCAACTAGCACTTTAAAATGACCACTTTCTATCAGGAAGAACTGCAGCAAATGAGCTACAGCTGTAGAGTTTAAGGGTTAAAGGGAAATATCTTTAGATTATTACAGCATTCTATGACATAAGCTACAAAATACCTTATTAAACCAACAGAGAAATCAAACTATATGAGAACTGAAAAGAGTGACCCCGCCCCCCTGACGTTCCAAACAGGAAGTACCTGCTGGTCCCAAAAAGTTCAAATCTCATAGGGTATGTCCGAATTCGTTCACTACTCACTATATAGTGCATTCACCATTTTATAGAGCTGTCTGGATCTACTATTCCAAAATAGACTGCCGTAGAAATTTCCCAGAAGTCTTTACAAAAAACTAATGTGCATCAATGCTCACTACATTAGCGAATATAGACCACAATGCATTGCATTTGAACAATTTTTTGTGCAAAAAAAAAAAAGTTTAAATATTTTTTTAATAAACCATCAACACATGGAGTCATAAATAGACATTGTAAAATAAACTTATTGATTAGGTTTTTACTTTGAAAAATTGATGACGTCATATAAGATCTCTGGCAGTGTTCATATTTTAAATAAATGGAGATTCATTTGACTTCACTTCATTGGAGCCAGAAATAAGTCATTTTCTATGGGTAACATCACAATCAAGCAAACCAAGAAAAAATAATAGAAAAATGTTCATGGCGGACCTAGAGAGTTGGTGAGTTAGATCTTAATAAATTATTATTTTTTACAGGAAACTGAAGGTCTCACTTATTGACTGTATATAGAGAGCTGGACTAAGTTACCCTTCTCCCCTGGCGTTCCAAAGAGAAATAAATGCTCGTTCAGAGAACCCAAAATTCCATAGACTTCTATAGAGAAATAAAGAATTACTCAGTTATTCTGTCAATTATTATTCTTGCTCAAATACATTTTTCTTAACATTTTTATTCTAATCCAAATTTGTTTTTCTTATCACAAGTTATTAAAGCTATAAACTGACCAATCAGATGTCTCAGTGAAGCATGTGGAGCCTGCTGGCCCCCACCTCAAACATTTGATTGACAGATTCTCCTGAATCCACTTTCAGTAGAAGGGGTGTGGACTGATTGGTTAGTTGTCATCGTAACGTTGACTCGGACTGACTCAGACCAATCACTGTTGTCTGGCTCCAACATGGCGACGTCCATATCACAGAAAAATGGCGACTGAATTGGCTTCATTTTGGTATGAGCCGAAAGTAAGGCATTTTCTATGTGAAGTCACACCCACTTAGTCCAGTTCTCTATTTACATTTAACGGTCTCACTTAAAAATGCAATTGTACAGATTTAGGCAGTGTTTATAAGTTAAAAACGTATTTTCTGTCAATACATTTCTCCTCGACAGCACACAGCATTTAACTGTCCTGGAATTCACTGCGTCTGAGGTTGCAACAAAGTTAGTGTTTCGCTGGACCTCAGCATGATCCCGTTGAATACGTCTGATCTGGAAAGAGCAGGTTTATGAAGCTGTGCTTTCATTTGCATACTAACAGGAAGTTTTAAAATATTCACACTGCACAGAGAAATAAATGGAGTTTTCTGGGCAGCTGTGCAGATTTGACCACATGTCCAACAGCAGCGCAGCGAATCAGCAGCTAGTTGCACGTGTCACTTGCAGGCGCTAAAAGGCGGACCGTCAGAGGATTGTCATTCCTCTGTTGCATCAGGCAGAAAGGCTCACAGACTTCAGCGTGGAATGTGTGAAACATCCAGGGGAGCAGCTCCGTTTCGGGACACAGGCTGAACTGCTCACATGTTCCCCTGCAGCTAACTCAGGGAAATTAGGATAACTCCCTACATAAAAGGCCTTTTGTCACCCACGTTGCCCTCTACTTCCCCTCAAAGTATCTCTTCTAACAGCTCAGAACAAGTCAAGGAGAGCTGCATATAAATAACAAGCGGTGACAAAAAGCATCTTAATGGAGGGAAATTTCCTCCAGGCAAAACTGGATGTTGCCGTGTGACACATTGAGTGCAAAAGGGATGTAAAGCAGTAAAAATCGTGGCTCCTCACAATGACAGGCATGTCTTCCTCAAACAGCCCATTGACACAGATACAACTCTCATAAGAAGACACAAAAAAGTCATTGATTCCCACAGAGGCTTCTTAACAAACAACCAAAGCTGGAGTACAGAAACTAATTCTTCACAAATGAAAAGTTTGAGAAAAAGAACAAACTTGTAGGGGAAAAACTGTATTAAAAAGTAAAGTTTTTTATTATTTTATGAGTGACACATTAGCAGAGTGGTAGGTGGCATTATTTTTATGGAAATCAGCAGCAGACTAGCTTCAAACTGACACACAATCCTGACTTGATGCTTTTGAGCACAAACCGCTTTTTTCTTTTGTTGGTGTGTACAATAACACAACAACAAAAATCCCAACATCACATTTTTGTATTCTGTCTTATACGTCAATAAAAGTGTTGCCAACCAAAAAACATTAAAACTTACATTTAACAGAGTTTCCGACCTTCACTAAAAAGCAGCTAACAATACATCCGACATCTGAGACATCTGGAAACAGATATGAGGAACGCTCAGCTCCTGCTGTCTCCAAAAAGCAGCACAAGCTTCAGAAACTAGAGGAGACCAAGGACTGACAGACATCCGTGTATACAACTCTTTACTTTATGACTATTAGGAATACATTCAAATCTAATGAGTATTTTTGAAACTGAAGTCAACAAGGTCACTCACTTTTGTGGTGTGCTGCTGGTGTTACACCGGAATGATCATCTCTAGTGTCAACCGCAGGAATCTGAATGACTAAACTGAAGCCTGAAGCGGGACATTGATCAGACTTAATATTTTGGCGGTGACATCCGGCCCCACGGCAGAACTGGCAAAAAGGAGGGGTGGCATGGTAGAAGGGCGGAAGGAGATCTACCACCAACACTGTTTTAAAGTCCAGGCAGCAGAAACTGAGAACTACAAACCCTTTACAACCGAACGGGCAAAAAGCCTTTTGAGAAATTTTCTTGCGTTTTGGATCCCCTGTTGTTGCTGTTAAATCACATTAAAGAATATGATGTACGCATCACATTTATCTCCTTGCTTTATGTCTTTAGTGGGAGGTGATGGCTTTGCAGTTTTTTAAGAGTCAGGCACACACAATTTTACATAATCTAAAAGTTTTAGATCTTTAAAACAAAATTAACCATTTTTTGAAAAGTCCTCTGATTTTCTTATTCAAACACTTTTTTGCAAGTGTTTTAAAAAGTGTGAATTGAGACTTTAAGATGGGATAATATTTTACTCCTCCAGTTTGTAAATACAAGTTATTCTTTTCAAAAATCCATCAAAAACTTAATGTTTACATTTCATGCTTGTTAATTTGATGTATTGCTAAGTTTATCTTATAGTTTCATAACCTAATGGGTCAAAATGACCACAAAGTCACATTTTTACCTCTTCAGAGCATGCTTCTGCAAATAAAGAATTATTTTATACTCTTAGCAAAACAATAATAGAACATTTTGGAAGTTTTGGAGAACTCCTGGCAATGTGACATTTAAACAAGTTACTTTTAATACAAATCCTCAAGACTTAAGAAAGCAAGAATTTGATCCGGAACATATAATTTATTCCTCTATAATATAAGAAAAAAGCAAAACATATATATACATATTAAAAAAACAATTTTTTGATATTTTTTAATCACTGAAACTTTCGTCAATTAGAATGTTGTAAATGTATTTGTTCCTCAGAGACAAATAACATCAGGGTAAAGCCCGATGAGGCAAATTTTCTTTGTGATTCCGGGCCATATAAATAAAATTGAATTGAATTAAAGATGATTTTGTTGGTGACACCCTCTATGCCAGCATCTTTATAAAGATCTTTACATTTCTTCCTTTGTTTAAGACTGCTAACCACCTTTTTGTCATTTCGTGGACAGATGACTTAAAAGAAAAATAGGGACAAACATTACTTAACAACTCAAACAGCTGAATCTGCAGGAAGGCCTGACAGAGATGCTGGATCAGTCTGCAGACGGTTGGTAACAGGGCAGCAGGCCGCCGATAGAGGATCGGTCCAGTCAGAGCTGTAAATCAGATTCTGGAGGACAAACGCTCATAGAGACGAAGGACTGCGTAATTTGAAGTAATGCGCTCAGCTCCAAGTCAGGAGGATGCACAGTTAATCCACCTTCAAGAAACATGACACTGAGATGTGCATAGTCTACAGCTGGGGCTATAAAACCCCCACTGGCGTTAGCGGGGGCTAATTTGCGTGAAGCCTGAGCTTGGTTGGACCTCATTAGGAAGCCAGGAGTTGAAGGCAGTTAGCCATCAATACCAGCTGGCCATAAACCCTGCTTGCTGATGGTGCCAGTATGTGCAATATAGAGTAAAAAAAATTACCTTCAGACACATCGCTGAGGCAGCAGAAAGAAAATGATTCAGCAGCTAATGTGATCCTCCAGCAAGTTCAAAAAGGTATTGACCAGGTAGACACAACTCACTGTGGAAGTCTGCAGTAACTTTAATTCTTTAATTCCCTGTTCTCTCCATCTCCGTCAGCAGAGCTTTCCGTCGCTCCGATCTTCAACTCTGTAACTGAGTTCAATCTGACATGAGGAACTCTGATCCTCTTCATGTCTGAGTCAAATCTTCTTAGAACAACTCTCTCTAAAACTACATTTTCCATCAGTTTGTTTACATCTCCAATGCTTTTCAAGTTAAAATGGTTCATTTTACACCATTTATACCAGTTTTAAAAGGGTTTTTTTAGGTCAAACATAGTTTTGCTGCTGCTCTAGCCTGTGATCCCTGTTCCCCCAGAGATGTTTACAAGTTACTAAGATAAGCATCAAGTCTTAAATGGAAAGTCAAATCAAGTTTAAAGTCTCAAAGTTAAAAAGGTCACAAAAAGTCACCATGGGACAAGAAACCACCAGTGCAGACGGAGTAAAAGGCATTTACTGCTACTCCACTGCAATAATAAACACAACAGGAAAACACCAAATCAAAGAGTTCTGATTGAAAACACATTTATAAGAACAAATCCAGCTGTGATCTGTGATCTTTAATGCAAAACATTGTTGAGAATTACTGTGAATAAAGTTTCATTTCTCTCTCTGCAAATAATGCTTATTGGAGATACGATAGAGATGAGAACAACACAGTTCACCAGAAAAACGTCCCATCAACTCATCTGAGCAATCACATGACTCTTGCCACTTCCAGGCATTCTGGGTAGTGTAATCATACTATATCGTCCTCACATAATTCAGTGAGCCTTACATTTCTAGGTTCAAGTTGATGCTAAATGAAGGTCATTTTGGAGCTGAAGTGGTTTGATGCATATTTCAGTCAAGAGATTAAGTATGAAAATAGATCACTCTCCGTTCAGTGATATTGTGACTTTAAATCCAAGGTGTTCTAAAGTCCAAAAAATACAATATTTTTAACAAACACAGCTTTCTGGAGTCCATTAATAATAAAACTGTTAGGAAACATTAAATAATGTTGTTTGTTTCTTTATTATAAACAGTTAACTAAGGCTTTTCTCCTTGGCATACCTTCAGAGGAGTGTGTCTAGTATAACAGTGTCTCTCTAGGCCAATGTTGTCCTCTGCAGTTCATTTCAGTGATTATGAACCGAGCCAATAAAAACCGCATAGTGTAAAGACGGGTTCATAACTCTGTGAAAGAGCTCTGCAGAGGAGAAATGCCCTCTGCTATCCAACCAAGCAGCCATGAAAGCAGGCGCTCTGCCAACAGGGACAACTGTATCTCGTCCCGTTCCAAACTGCATCTCCATGTATGTCAGCACACACTTTCACTACAGCTCCTCCGCGGCTCATTTGCACATCAAACATAGATGTGATGGCAGCTTACACTGCAACACCCGTTCTAAAACCCTTCTTGCTCTGCACGTCCCCATTTCTGAGCCACAGGTTGGTTCATTTACTGGTACATTTTACTTTCAGACATTTGTTGCATGAAATCTCAAAATGTTGATGCAACATACAAACATACATCTGGATGAGATGCTGGTTGCTGCAGGTTGGGTTGGTTGATCTGTTCAGTTTGTTAAAGTCTAGTTATTTTTTCGAGTGGATTTTTTGATCTAGTTAATTTGATTTGTTTGATGTATTTTTAAAGAATTAAATCTACATTCTTTGGGAGAACATTTTCTGATGTTCTCATTCAGCCACTCCGTCCTTCACACTCAACATGACTGGAAAAAATCTGAAGGTTAAATAAGACACGTTGGCGAAACCAGAGAAAATACAGTCTGTGGGGGTGCTGTCGAAGCATAAGAACACCTTCACTCCCAAGAAAAAAATCTGACTTTCCAGAAACAATTTTACACAAAGAATAGTTTCCAGCTCATCTAAATCCCTTTCTCTGCATCATAACACAGAGGAGTGCAGCTGTGGGACCTGAAAGCATGTCACACTGAGCAATGACGAGCTTAAAACTGACGGCAGAGACTCCTGAAACTCAAATTTACTGCTGCTGACGGTTGCTCAGAGAAGCTTCCCAATTATCTGCAGCTCTGACGGCTTCCTTTAAAAAGAAAAAAAAAAAAAGCGTGAACTGAAGTCAATAAAGTCAATTTGCAGCAATCATTTAAATTCCTTTCTGATCAGTTTGGCCGTGGAGAAAGGAGCTTAAATATTACGGATGATAAACTCATAGACAGCTGAATTATGTGCATGACTGACTTTACTGGTGTGTTATCTGGAATTTACTGCAGTTAAAGGACTTGTTTTGTGTACAGATGTAAACCGATGTTGCATTTTGTGATTTTTTTTTTTTAAACACCCAATGTAGATGATATTCTTTTTAATTTGCAGTACACCCAAAATACCCCATTTTATGGGGTTAAATATCTGAAAAACTAGTTTACATGAGAAATATCAGACCCTATACTTTTATGTATCTATCTTTATAAGACACTACTTAGTTCCTAGGATTTTTTCACAACTTTATAACATCATGCTCTCCTTATAAGATCACCAGACTCCACAACCAAATGCTGAAAGTCTTATTTTTATTCAGAAAAATTATGTCACACCGCATCACGATCTAAGCTTTGACCCTTGACACACAATGTCAACAGAAATGCAACGACTTCTATTCATTTTTTTATTTGCCAATATCATTTTTTTCCAATTCTTAACCTACAATCTAATCTCAGACTTATTTTCTGCTCGTTAAATTTCTCATGTTTAGGAATTACCCAGAGAGTAGAAATCTACAAGTGAAGATCAAAGTTGTTTTAGTAACTTTATTTAAACTTTTAACAATTTATCTAATTTATAATTCAAGTTGAGGTTCTCCAAATGAGCTCCAAAGCCTTAAACGCCTTTTTCAAAAGTATTTTACGGTAATAACAGCAAAATCTGTCTAACCAGCTATTATAGTAACAGTGAGTAAAGGGTTAAACGGGATCTCCAAAGTCTTCAGGGGCTCACCTCAACTGCCTGTAGGGTTTATGCTACGTTTTCCTGAACGGGTCTCTGGTCCATCACAGAACCATCATCCCTCCATAGAAAAGGCATTTTAAGACAACTGCACTTCTATTAAAGTATGAGAGAACACGAAAGCTCCCAAAAGAACGGCTCAGGACCAGAACGCTCCGTACCGTCAATACACCAACTACAACCTCATTATAAAATACTTTAAAAAGAATTGAACCAAAAACGAGTCCTAAAATAAGCTTTTCTACTATCATTATCAGGAAGTGTTTTGTTGCTGGCAGGAAGAAGAACCCAGCAGGCTGGTTCTTCTTTCCTCTTCCTGTTGAAGGAACTTGTTCCTCTCTGCTGTTGCCTACCAGCATGTGTACGTTTTCCTGTCCTAAAAACGTATCTGCTCATTCATGATGGCAGTCGGTGGCTTCATAAGGACAAAGCTTTGATCCTCAAAACCAGTGTGTGTCAGTCATATATTTGAAACAACCATTGAACATCAAGTGGAATTAGGACATATACCAGACAAAAATAGAACCGTGTATATACCATGACCAAAAGTAGCATTTTCAAACCACAAAACCTCGTATAAATGACAGGATTGCTTCAATAAAATATATGTCATCAGCAGATGAGGAAATTCTTTCAATTAATGTAAATATTTACATAATTTGATGTATTTTCAAAGCATTTCCAGTGATATTAATTATAGTAATGCAATTTTTAGACAAAATAAAAAAAAACTGTCTTTTTCTAGGGCAGTTCATGCAGAATTGGAAAAGTTCATCAGAAATTCGCCTCCATGTTGTGGGTGGAACCATTTAAAATCCCACCTCCAGCTTCCTCTCCTGATATCTGTAAAATGGATTATCTCATGCTAGCTTACAGCCCCTCACAACATAACATTTCCAGAATGGGAAGCAATATTGGACGTGTTTTTGACCCACAACAATCTATTATTTCGTTCTTTTACACCAGAACACCAGGCAAAAGTCGGATCGCAACAAGTTTGACCACTTTTGAGCCACATGGGCTCAGACCTAACCAGGAGTCAGCCATGCTCCACATCTGCTCCCTGGCATCTGGCCAAGAGGAAGACCTATTTTTGGTGCAGATGATGTGAAGATTTAAATATTTGAGGAGATCCGTTTAAATCATCTCTGCAAGTCAAACGGATTTTAGATGCTTTTGGATAAGGAAGCTTGTGACAGCTTGAAACGTCGAGCGCCTCGGGGAGGGAGGGCGAGGACCTTGAAGAAGCAGGGGAGAGGGGGGGTTTAAAAGCAACTAATTTTAACCCAGAAGAAAATAAATTGCAGAAGTGCACAAAGACACACTGTTCAACACAAAACAGGGCTGTCGCCTTTCTTCGCGTCTGCCGTTTTCACAGCTCCAGAATCAAACGGCCTGTGAAATGATAAAGCTGCTCCTTGGGTCAAACGGGACGTGGTGGGGGCCTGCTTGCTTTATGATTAAACCTGCATTCCAAGCAGTGTTTTCTCTGGCAGCACTGATGAATCGAAGGCTTGTTGGGCCCGCGGTGGCTGAAGCTTCGGTGTTTGCAGGACCACAGATTCCTCTGCAGGGTGGACGCTCCGCATCGGGACGGACGCGCTCAGGACTTCACCGACGGTCATGCATATTTCACAGAACTCGACAGGCCGCGGCAACGGCAGAGGTTCAAACCCACCACCGGGGCTTGGGGTTGTTGTCGCACCTTCTCTGATAAACACAAGCAGCAGGAAGCGCAGAACTGTGGGAAGACAATGCGGGGAGAGATAATCCCTTTGATGTGTGTACATTGTGTGCGTGTCAATAGCTGCGATGATGTGTTACAGAGCTCCCCGCCAGCCCTGCCTCCTGCTGGGACTTCGTTCTTATCCAGTCAGTTTTGTGAGGAAACTGATGAATATTTTGCCATCCTAACGCAGACTCCAGAAGTGCCTTTGGTAGCTACGGTACCTGCATGCATCAGACAGCAGGGTGATAAAGAGCTGAGCTGATAGCTGATAGGTAGGGCGGGGGACCCTGCTTGTACTATCTTCAAAGCCAGTTTTGTTGAGGGGAGGAGCGGTGGAAGGGAGATGGACGACCGCAGGAGAGTCTGACCCGCCCGTGCTCTCTGGGCAGACTTCAAACCAACTGAATTATTGTCCCGGAGGTCTTTCCGCCCAGTAAAAACTGCAAACTGTGACCTTATGAAATGATGGATTACAGACTGACTCACCTTGATCATCTGAGAAAGGACTTTTGCTTCAGAGGACAAACATGCTACAGCCAACAGCAGAGCAAAGTCACGACTGAGAAGACCGGCTGACCAAAAAACCATCAGTAACGACTCAGGATTGGGTAAAACCTGCACGAAATTCAAAATTACTGTTGTAAATATTCAAGCATATATTGTAAAATTCTGGTTTGTTATTAGTCAAACATTTGTCAAAAAAAGATCTTTCCCAAATGTCAGAATAAAGCTTTATATTGTGTTATTTGCAGATATTGTAAATAAAACTCTATGTCTGTACATTATATTAAGTATGAATTTAACTTTCTTGTTTCTGGAGTAATTGGAGTGGTCAATATACAAGCATCATTTCATCTACTGTATGAATATTTCAACTGTAATTTCTTTTATAAAATGTATTTCAGATAATGACCCTTTTTCCATCAAACATTTATCATGTTATCAGTTATCATGTTTCCACTTTCCTTTTGAGCTCAAACTCCACTCTGAAAATGCTGAGACCTGCTCCACATCAATCTAAAATTTTCACTCAGTTTTTCACTTAAATGTGTATATATTGTATCAAAATCCCATATATGAACAAATGCTGCATATTAGCCATCACTGAAAGGATTGTGACATGGACAAATGGGAAAGCTTTTTCAGATTTTATACATCGTTATTTCAGAGTAACCTGAGGCGTACAATGTTTTAGCTTCTGCTTATGGGTGCAAAAAAAAGATGCGTCTTTACAGGTTTCAAGCATTAAAGACGCAGTTTTCTGGCACATTGTTGATTTTTTACCATCTCTATTAAATAAACTTAATGCATAATGTCTCATAGTGCTGGGCGATATATGATCACAATATACCAAAATAAAGTATATGTTCAGTTATTCTTTGAAATAAAATTGACAAAAATGTCATTACTTACTTTAGTCTGACTTTATTTTATCAAGTAACATGTAACTGATTAAAAAATGTTTTTCATTTGTGACTAAAGGGCACAACAGCTTCAAGTTTCATAGCAGGAAAACACATTTTTGCTCAAAAGTTCAGCAATAAAAGATAAACAAATAAAAATGATAGAAACAATAGAAGGGAAACAGCATGATATACACTTTTCTATCGCCTACATGACATGTATCGTCGTATCGACCAGCACTAGTGCCTCATGATATTTGAAACAATTATAAAAATACTGATCTGAGTTAGAGCATTGATATTTTTAAATGTATCCAGGTTGTTGTTTTAATAATGGACAGAAAATAACCACCAATGCTCCTTTATGTTTGAACCACTACTAATTAAAAAGCTAACAGAACCAGCAGACAAATTAACTTCTCGCCACGTCTGCCCTCTTTAGTAAAAGTTGTATGCGGCGTCTGCGCGAGGTGCCTGCTACAAGATGTGGGACACAAAGGAGCAAAAACACATCTGTGAGCAATTCCAGACGAGCGGAGAGAGCCAGCATTTATACTGCCCGTTACACTTAAGTAAGTCACCGCTTTGGCTTTTCATGATGTAATGCTGCACGGCCCGGGAAGGGAATCTGAAAGTTGCGCTGGAACCGGGCCCTCGCAAAACTTCAGTCGAGCCCAGACATGGGCCCGCAGACCATAAATGTCAAGCAGCGATCGCGGGGCAGAACCACATTTCTCCTCAGACGCCAGGCCCCACATCTGAGGGGGAGATGTTAACAACTCTGCATGTTCTCCAGCGAGCGTGGCCTTACATATACATTCAGACTATAACTCTAGTATGTTTGTAAACAAACAAATAAAAATATTCTGGTTTTGTTGACATCACAGGAGGATGATGACGTTTTGAGAACTTGTGTGGTTTTCTAGGACATAGTTTCTGCAGAGTGGCAGATGTTCATTAAACAATAATAACCTCTGAGCAAGCCGCCTCCTTCCCCGTCCTTTTGCTGAGAGCTCTCTGTTTCAGCGGGACAGGGAGTCTTTTTTGTCTACTCCTGATTCACAGTAATTTGAGTAAATACATAAATACTCAGAAATGCAATTTCCACTTTATTTTTCTCCATCTTCAGAAAAACGCTACAAGAACATGTTAAAACACCATTTTCAGAGCGGGTCTTTAAGGCCCTTCCCATCATAATGATGGATGTGGTGTGTTGACTGATGTTGACTTTTTTAGTAAAAGTCTGAGTCAGAAAGTAATTTGCACTCGTTTGTATCTGTGGAGGTTTTTCTGTGCTGCGACACACGAGAAAAAACTCATCCAGGATCCATTATGTGACAAGATGTTACCTCACTAGAGAACGAGGGTTGTATGTTCTTACAGTGTTTGCTGAACAGCAAGATTACAAAAATATCAGAAGAAATGTTATTAAACTTGGGAATAAGTGGAGACTGAGCAAAACTAAAGACATCTGCAGGAGAAAATCATATCTCTTTACTTGAAGCTTTTAATTCTTCAAACAGAAGAGTGCAGACATTTACAGAATATGATGAAATTAAAAATCAAAGAGATGATGAGCTACAAACCTCTACGGCGCGACCGATTTGATCGCACATGCGACCTGATTCCTTAACAGTGTGACTGATAAAAATCTCTGGTTGCACCAGTGCGCCCAGCTGTTCCAGGAATTAAAAAAATATATATCTCAGCGGTAATGAAAGTCTCCCTGTGGTTCAACAACAGGCACACATCAAGTCCATGTCGGGGTCTAAACCAATCGGAGACAGCGTGAAGCACAAGCCCACTTCTGATTGGTCTACATATTTCTCCATGTGCGAGTGTCTCCTCTTACAAATGCTGCAGTTAAAGCAAGGCGAGTGGCTTGGTGTGTCCAGAAAACCAAAACGGATATATAGCCTCAGATGATGAGAGAAGATTGAAATAGCACATTTTTTGTTCAGAATGATTAGACCTGGTCTGTACGGAGATTATAAAGGCTCGGTCTCACATTTCTACTCGTAGCATTTGGGTTTAAACCTCTCAATCCAGTCACAGCCGGCCCCCAGAAGCCCCATGGTGTGATCCAGAGGCAGCTAGCTGCACCGTTTCGCACCAATCCGCTATGATTCCGTTTTTTCACCTCGCTGATTATTGTAAGATGCAGATTGTCTTGCAAAATTGATGATTATTACAAGACCCCAATTGTAGGTCAGAAAAACGTTTCGCTTCACAAACGGAAAACAGATGTTTGCTTCAATGAATGAGAGAATATCTGTGTTTTTATTCTATAAGCATGTGTAAAACACAGGAAGTAGTTATTTTACACAAAACAGTATGACGTATTAGTGTGATGACAGCTTGAAGGCCTACTCTAATGAAAATGTTTTTTTATTCCTCTAAAGATGGACATTAATAAAGAAAATTAAGCTTAAAATTATACATCTGAATATTTATTTATTTAAATTGTTGTGAATCAGGAGCAGACAAAAACAAACACATTGAAAAATATCCTATTAATGACAATAAAAATACACTGAGCGAGCCACAAGCTCCCTCCTCTGACCTCTTAAAGAGGGTGGCCCCACCCACAATCAGGTGAATTTCTAATGAACTACCGTCGCTCAGCAGAAACTATGTCCAAGAAAACGTAACAGTTTTTTAAATTTTGTCAAAAAACTGCAAAATCATCATTAGAAGACCACTGGGAATGCTTTTACAACAGATAAAAAGATGATCGGAGTGGGTCTTTATCAAAACACCACATATGGTCAGAGGGTTTGAGTTGAAACACTGGAAAAGCTCAGCGAGTTTAAAAATAATACATTTTGTGTTGTGATAAATACACCGGTGCAGAGTCCCCTCCCCTTTTGCAGCGGCAGGAAGCAGCAAATGGATTCAAGGATTAAAGGTGTAAAACTGTGCACCTTGAAAAACTGAGGGCCTCACGTCAAAAAGTTAGTCCAGAGCCCAAAGGAGTACAGCCAAAAGCAAGGAACATTATTTTAGTAGTAGTTTTTGTACACTAGTTTTATTCACAGAAAGAAAAAAAGAACACTGCAAATTATCACTTCAAAAACTTGCATTTATGGTGTTTCAGATCAGTCTCATCCGTCACATACCAAAGATAATGGCATTTATTCACTGGCACTCTGTCGAAGTCATATCTCATTGTGGCTCATCTTTCTCCTGAACAGCTACCAACAACACCAGGTCACCTCTACAAGGCTGAGACCACAGACTGAAGTCAAAAGATACAAGTCAAAACTGGGCAGGTGTTGACCAACCCCAAATATTCACCAATAGACTGAAAGGACATTCACACACCCCCAGGAGGTTGAAATGTGTTCTATAAATGAGTAAAAGGTCATTTAAATGTTATTTTATAGGCCGCCATAAGTAAGCAGAGTTAAAATGACAAAAAAAAAACAAATGACTACTTCTAACTTTTAGCCTCTTCATGCTTTTTTTTTTTTTTTACTTGGTACTGAAAGGGTTGCAGGACACGTCTGACGAGAAAGTACATGTGACACGGATGGCACTAAAACAGTTTCATGTTGAATAATGCTTTGAAAAAGATGATGCTTAGAGACTATATGTATGCTTTTATTTTCAGTTTTTTTTTATATTATTTGCTGGAACAAAAAACTAAAAGGTTAAATAAAATGTATTTCTTTGATTTTCTTTTTTTACAGGAACAACTGAAATACAAACATAAATATTATTAAATGTAAATTTCAATATTTTGCTTTACCTAAAAAGTGTGTAAAGATTCAGAGTTTCAGCCTGTTCTGGATTCCTGGCTGGTTCTTTACCGAACAGTCTTTAGTGGACCACAGGGGTTCCTCACAAACCTTAACAGCTACATCATAAAGAGTTTACTGATGTAAACTGGCTGTAAATGTCCAGAAACTGGCTAATCCCACATACTTTCCATAACTGACAAATAAATTACTTCTGTTTTTGAATAAACGGAACAAAAAGAGAGCATTGTTTATTTTGTTGAGACGGAAGATTGAGAAAGTGAGTTTTTCCTAAACAAGGTCGAGAAAAAACTACAAAAATATTAAGCTGCTTGTCTTAAAGATTTGAGCTCAACTGTATGGATTTTGAAAGTTAAGCATGTTGCAGAAAGCAAACACATAATACTGAACATGAACCGGTCCAGTGTTAGACCTGAGCTCCTTCAGGAGGAAAGGCATGAAATTAATCAGATTTAAAACACGCTGCAAATCATGAAACAGATCAAAAATCATAGAAATTATCTAAATATCCTCCAAGTCTTTCTATCAAAACATGATTTCCATTAATGGGGTCTTTGTCATATTTAATAGTTGATTCCTGATGCTTTAAATGGCATAAAACACCCAAAACAACAAACTGCAAACCAACATCTGCAGACATCTCTGACGAGGCAAGAAGCAGAATTAGAAGACAGCAGCCTGCAATCACTAAAAGATTCATCGAGCATTTCATCTTCAGCAAAACTTAAATATTTTACAGGCCGAGCTCTTCCCTCCTCTGCGAGCTCATTCTGGAGATGATCATTTTGTGCATGTTTCTTCACGATTCCCACTCACTGTTTGCTCAGGAAACCATGAGACAACAAAAAAACAGCATGAGCCCGCGTCTGGCAACAGCAGCCACAGATCATTAAGCCCCAGCAGTTTTCTCTCACACAGCTATGCACCAGTTGATTAGACGCCCAAAATCTTGTTTAAATCTCTGCCACTTAATGGCATTAGTGGCACCTGTGTCATGCTAATAAAATTCCCTAAGGGGAGAAAACAAAAACAAAAAACAATCCCCTCCTCGTGAGCGTTCAGAGGAATGTGAAGTCACCCTTAGAGAAAAGCGGCTTTGTTAAAGCACAATGCAGCGACACGAGGTCGACGCTCACAAATGCATGAAGGCTGCAAACACCTGATTCTAATGAACGCTTTGACCAAGCGGTCAAAAATAATCGTCTTAAAGCTGAAAAAAACAATTGTTCTGCTTTTCTGTGGATTTTTTGATTTACAGTCAAGCTGCTTTTTGCCATTACTCCTTTGACTTTTTAAATATTTGTTTTATTTAAAAAGGAGGGATTGAGCACTGCACAAATACTCAATCAAAACAACAAAATAATTCCACCTGGGACTTAATATAACTTCCAACTCATCTTCACTAACAATAAAAAGCTACAAATATTAAGAAAAACTAAAAGTAGCATGGCTTCAAGTTTTAAAGACCCGCTTCGATCGTCTTTTGGAGAAGTTCCGCCCCCCTTTCCTTCACCCATAACTGAGGTTTTCGTTTACACGTTCTCCCACTAGCTTACAGCCCCTCACACCCCCAACCCAACATTGCTGGTGTAACATTCAGGCCTGCCCAAACAAGCTCTTTTTGAACCAGTATTTCCTGATTCACAACATTTTGAATAAAGAAGTACTCAGAAATGTAAGTTTGAGCTTAGAATTATTCACAAATGTCCCTAAAGTCAGAAAAATGCCACAAGAACACATTAGAAACACATTTTTCATTGGAGTTGAAATTAGAGATGAAACTGCACGGCTGCATGAGTAAAAAAACGCTAAAATCTAGATGTTTCTTATTGATATGGCATTTAAAGCTATAAATAACAAAGATTTATTCTCGAATTGATCCCATGAACATAGAAAGACAAAGACGGTAGAAAAAAAAAACTGGAAGAGAAACTGCAGTTTGCCAGAAATTGATTATCGACTTCTTGGTTGATTTCATACCTTTTGACCAAGATCATCTCGTTCATATCTGGGGTTTTCAAACAATATTGCAGTTGCTCGATCAATTTTTTGATACAAATCTATTTTTTACATCCCTAGTATCTAGATCACATGTGTCAAAGTCGAGGCCGGGGGCCGGATCTGGCCCTCCGGGTCATTGTTTCCAGCCCTCCAGATCATTCGATTTTATTGTTATTAATGGGACGATGTTATCTTGTGCTCATTTCTAACTTGTATAATTTTGGAAACATTTATTTTTATGGAGAGTTGAAAGTTGAAAGTTATGAAAGGTATAATTTTATTTACTTTGGAATACTATTACTGCTTTTTTATTATTCATAATTATGTTATAAGGTTTTACATTTTTAAAAATTGGCATTCTGCTAGCTTTTTGGACTATTTAGCCATTTACTAAAATTTTTTAGGCTATTTTAGAAGTTAGCTAATATTTCAAGAACATGCTAACTGTTTTGGCTAATTTCGTCTTTTTTACATTTTTAGGCGGTTTGGGAGCTTAGTTAATATTTCAGATATGTGCTAGTTTTTTTTTGTTTTTGTTTTTTGCTAATTTAGGCTATTTTAAAGTTTAGCTATTTTTTCAGCTACATCCTATGTGTTTTGGCTAGCCTAAGTTTTTTTTTTCTTTTTTTTTAGGCTAATTTGGCATTTAACTAATATTTTAGCTCCAGCATTTTCATCTATCGGCTTCAGTATTTTCAGCTATCAGCTAAAGCGTTTTTAGCTATCCTTTTCAGCATCTTCAGATATCTGCAGTATTGTCTTCAGCGGCCAAATTCAGCCACAGCATTCACACTAGCATTGTTGCAGATAATACTAGATATCTAGTTCAAAATTAGGTTAAAAAGTTATGGTTTTAAAGTTTTCAAATTTTAATTTTACAGTGTTCAATAAATGTTTATCCTGTTCGGCCCGCGACCTAAGGCGGTTTTGGATTTTGGCCCCTTGTGTGACTGAGTTTGACACCCCTGATCTAGATGGTCAGATGTTGGCTGGTTCTTGGTGGGCTTTTCCAACTATTTTAGAACACATTTGCATTCAGAAATCAGAGGTTAATCAGATTTTCTCATTGGTTTGCTGCCTTTAGAGCAGCTGATGTCTGGCGTGGACACTTAAAATAATCAGGATGAATTAAAGTAGCATATGTCTCTCAAAACCTTTAAAATTAACATTAAAATCTTTCAACTGCTGTGTGCTCAACATAATTTGAAGAATTAAAATACCTAATGTTATTTTTCTGCAATTTTAAGAAATGACAGAAATGATTAAATTAAATCAAAAAGCAATAATGAAGTATTGATTATTTTGAGGAGAGGCCACACCCATTCTAATGATTTACAAAAACACATTAAGGAATTAATAAGCAACACTTAAATATCAGTTTGGTGGCTTTTGATAGGAAATAATTCCCAGCATGCTTTAGCTGATTATAATATCCAAATGTACATTCCTATACATTGTATATTTAAAAAGCTCTGCTCTGCGGAATGTTATCATGAGGTTATAGTGACAGGTCCAAACCGCCTTCTAACCTCAGGTTTCTCCTGTTCGGTGTGTTTTGGGTCAAGCGTCGGTCCCGGCTCCGGCTGAGGAGCATCAGCCGCTGCAGCCTGGATTTCTGACAGGAGCCGTTTTAAAGGAGCCGCAGCTGATTTCCATCATGCAGGATGAAAAAAAACCACCGACTCACTCGGCTCCGGGGCTGCTTCCCTTTCCCTGTTCCCCCTTCGGCGGGACATGGCACGGTTCGGGCACCACAAAGACGACGGATTTGGACTGAGATTTTATTAGGGCCTTCAGAACCCGAAACACTAAACCCAAATGGGTTCCCCTCCCGAAAGGAACGACGCTGAAACGCCCTTTATCCACACCCTGAGAGGAGAAGCGACCTATTTTCTCACCTCCACCAAACCAAAAAATGTCAAACTAGCTTAAAAAACGATGCTAATTAACCGGCGGCTGTGACTGCCTTTCAACCACAGACAGCTTCCAAGCTTCCCGTTAGCTTGGAATAAAAACTTCATTAAAAAAATTCTCACCTGGTTCGGTTGAAGGTGGTCGAAGCCCCGAGACTGGTCCAGAACGAGCCATCGGTGTGTCGAGCGTCGTTGCTGCTGCGCCGCGGCGGCCGCCGCTCCTCCTCTGCCCGGCGGAGTGAGCGTTTGAGCGGAGGAAAAGTGATGTCATGGCGCGAGACGCCCGCCCCGCTTTCCCCGCGAGGAAGGCCCCCTCTGCCGAACTTCACCCGCGACTGGAGAGCGCGAGGACACGAGACGTGCCGCTCTTTTATTATGAAGTCCAACGGGGAAATGGTTATTTCCGCCGAAAAATGAGATACATTTGTAAATCTAACACTTTATTTTGCCATAGTGGTTTGGAATTGTGGAGTTTGTTAAATTAATATGCTTTTATTTTTTACATGTTTATGTTCCATTAAATGTCACGAAATTAAAGAGTCAATTCTTACCAAAGGATTAAAGTCAGTTTGCAAAAGGTTTTAGCTGTGACGTAGAAAATACAATCTCTTCTCTCCATCCTGATTCATCCACTAGTTAGTTAGATCCATGAACGTCTTCGTTTTCCTCGTCTATCTGGCTCAAAATTGTCAGATTGGATAACTCCAATATTACTAGTTTTTTGTTATACTGCTACTGTTACCTTGGGATTGTGGGGGACTGTAAGCTAGCAGGAGAGTGTGTAAACAAAGGGATGATGGGAAATGAGCACAGGTTTACTCTGTGTAAACAGTCCTGCCTACAACTCAGAGGGAATTTTAAGCAAACTCCTGCTGTTCTGCAGAAGAAAACACAGATTTGTTGATTTTGCCTAAAATCCACATAATCACAGTTAAAAGACCACTAGGAACGCTTTTACAATAAAGTATGATCGGAGTGGGACTTTAAATTTAAAGGAGGATTTAAAACACACAATTAATCTACAAAAGCACATTTACTTAATTCCTGTTATTTTCTAATCACTCAAGTAGCAAGGTGTCGATAAATTAGATTTTATAAAAAATGGCACCCCTTAGCAAAAAGTAGTCTAAGAGTACTACTATTGATAGTGGGGCAGTATACTTATCTATTTTTTTGTATACAATCTATGTTCTAATTTATTATGAATAAGTTTTCAATTAGTATACTTTCTACACTACACCTACTCAGTCTTAAGTGTACTTGCTGTACTTATACACAAGTGTACTTAATAAAATAATCTTGAAGTGTACTACCACATTTTGCTAAGCGATTAACACTAGGTAAAGAAAGAACAAACAAATGTAAGTCTGGAAACTGGATTTATTTTAATGTCAACTTTTGAAATGAACCTGGAAGAAATATTTTTTTACAAGTCCAATTTCAGAAAACCTGGTGGTAGATATTACTATAATCCAAATGTTTGTCAAAATCAAAAGTTTTGGAAGGAACCACAGCTGTAAGTATGATGACAATATGTTTCTGACTTGTTAAGGATGTAAACGCCACAAATCTGGACACATTCCAGGAGTAGAGTTAGTCTTTTGGTGTTTTTCTTCCAGTGAAGGAGAACAGTGAGCTGTAACCGAGGGTTCCATGTCACTGAGCTGTTTCTTTCTGAGCGACTGCTCATTGTGAAGTGTGGCCTGCAGCACTGGGGACGTCCTCAACTGAACTGTTTATGGGATCTTCTTCGCCTGCAGCCGCCTCTGACGCCACCTGAGCGGGAGAACAAGAAGTTCAAGCGTCTGTTTTTTTCTTTTTAAGGTGTGACAAACAAAAAAGTACAACTGTGTATAGAAATGTTGCCTAGTTTTCATTCTGAATACCATTCTGAAGGTTGCAAAACATTGCAGAAAATCTCACGTTTTACAATGTTTTAGGAATTAGACCAAAATGTGGTTAGATTATTTTAAATAGAGGATAGAATTGCCATCAGCTCATGGTTCAGTAGAAATCGAAGGGAACACAAAGAAACACGGAGAATCAAACAACAGAATCCCTCAAGCAGGAATATGCTTTTCCATGCATAACACTACATGATTGTGTCAAAATAAACTTTAGACAGTAAAACTTCATGATTTTTATGTATGGCCATTATTATATATAAATTAACTGTTTTTGACTTGTCTAAAGTAAATCAATTGTTCCTTTCTGACAGATGCTTCCCTTTTTTCAACAGAACAATCAGACTTTTCTGCCAATCTGAGACCTGTGAGTTAATTCAAAAGAGGAAATCTTTTTTTTTTTGGTGGCGATTGGTTCCTGTGCAGCACAACAGCATGTCCAAATAAAGCCCGAATCAACCCTTCACGTTAAAAACAGCCACATTTTCAGACCAGTAACATTTTTAATACGTCCGCTGGATAAGAATTCAATCTTTAAAGACTCACTCCAATGAAAACTGTGTTTTAAAAATGTTATCTTATGTATTTCTTTGTTTAAATCGTTGTGAATCAGGAGCAGATGAAAATAAAACAGTTTGAAAAATATTGCATTTGTGAGTCCCTGCTCCGCTCCATTCCGATGTATCCACTTGCAGACAAATAAATGTACATCTTTGTTTTAATCATCTGAGCTGGAATCCGGATCAAATCTGCACAGCTGGATAGCTTCAATTTTATTTGCCATTGTTGTAGCACTGATAATGTTAGATTGGAGTTGTGAGGTGCTGTAAGTGTAAACAAAGGGATAATGGGAAATTAGTGCAGGCTTACTCAACACAAACAGTCCTGCCTAAAACTCATAGGTGAATTTCTAATAAACTCCTGCCGAAAACAAGACGGGCTGTTTGATTTGGGCTGAAAACAGCATAACCATATTTAAAAAGACCTCTGAGAATGCTTAAAAAATAAATCAAAGATTATTGGAGTAATACTTTAAAATAGAGAAAAATGCTGAATCACTAACACTCCCATAGATCTCAATAAGGGGACATAAAATATTACAAATGAATTGTTTCTCTAAAAAAATGTTGAAAGACATTTGTCAAAGTCAATTGGGAGAAGGATAAAAGCATGAATGTAACAGAGAACGTTTGAAAAAATCTCCTCCACCTCAGGATCTGAATAGAGGATTCTCATCTGGTTTTTCAGTTTCAAAAACAAAGGAAAAAAAGAGCAAAATCTGGGTATTGCAAAGAGAAATGAAACAATGTGACCAACACCAATGACCTGGATACATGTCTCAAAAAAATAAAAAATAAAAATAAGTTAAAAGCCAGTAGCTTCACACAAAAATAGCATCTACACTTTTGTCTTTTGTTCATTAGATCCTTTTTTCCTAATTTCTTCAAGTATATTCTTGAGAAGTGTTGGTTTCATAACATTTTGAAATTCTTATTTTTTTAAAACATATAAATGTAAATATATTAATGGTTTAATTTTGTTTCTTCATGTGACTTTTTTTTTTAATTTGACGACATTTGACATTCTCTAAATATTTATTTTTCTCTTTGACAGGTTGTCCAAACTAACTAAAATAAACACATTTTTTGGCACACCAGGCCTTGTGCATTAGCCTATGTATTGTTGTGTCATGGTGATTAGATGACGTAGAAGAAACTGCTCTGAAAAGACACAAAACTGCATTTAATGTTGTCCAGCAAGAAAGTTCCTACTAAAACTAATTAAGAAAAACTTTTTCTCAGGTTCACGGTAAAACCGGATTGATGTTTGAATTCATGAACTTGATAATGTCCCAAACAAATAAGAATAAAAACAGCAGCGTATGGAGTCAGCATCACTCTCCTCCAGCATCAGAAATAAATACTGTAATACCTCAGCTCCGTTATAAATAATTTTCCTCAAATCTTTTAAAAACAAGTCCCATAGCGAACATATATATATATATATATATATTGTCAGGTACATTTGTAATCTCTAAAAATCTTCTAATTCATTTTTTTAAATGATTATACTATTATGTAATAATAAGTTTAATTTTCTGTAAAAGTCAGTTTTGCTTCATTTCAACTTTGATTCAAAACCTCATCATTCAGAGGATATTCTTACTTCTGTGGATGAAGACACACAAGCTTTTAATTTGAAATGACAACAAAAGCCTAAAGTTTAGAACCTTTCAAAAGATCCTCTTCAGAATCAACTCCAGCTCCACATCGATGTGCTGTTCCCACCATGACTCAGTTTCACCAGAACCAGAATATTGTGGAGTTGATTCATGAGTTGGACTGATATCAATGTAATCAGTGTTTAAGAAAAGCTTTTAAAGCTTTCACACCATCACTGTCAGCACTTATGATCCATAACCCCTTCACCAATTTTAAAAATATTTTCAAATTGAATAAATAAAATGTTGTCAATACCTGGAACATTCCCATACCAAAACAGCTCCGGGGCTAACACTCCTGCCAAACAGTCTGATGTAATGTCAATATAATATCTGTCAGGGATGACACAGCTGCTGCTAACGCTCTGATGTGATCCTGGTTTGTACTGGAAACTTTGACAAAATATAGAATACAATTCTCAAAGTTAGACGCTGATGTGTGTCAGACTATGTGACACTCAGACACCAGTCTGCTGCTAAAGATACTTGGGTGTTTACCTGAAGAATAAACTGGACCCCTGAGGAGCTGCTAAGGAAGGCCCAAAGCAGGCTCCAGCTGAGATCGAGGTAATTTTGAGGTCATTCAGCCGGCCTGTACAGCCCAACATCATCACAGAGACGGGAGCAACAAGCTGGAGAAAGTGATCAAGAAGTCCAGCTCTGTTCCCTGGAGTGAGTGGGTGGGAAACAGAGGGGGTCAGGCTCACATCCATGAAGGACCCCACCTGCCCTGGGAGGAGCCTCAGTGAGACCGATCCACTGTCATGCAGAGACCTTTCCTTCCTGCTGCTGTCAGAATCCACAAGGAGCATCACTGACAGGACCACTCTGCCTTTAAAGAAATCACAAGTCCTGACCCAAACATGCTCGTGATAGAGGACGCTTCAAATGTTATTTAAAAAATATATAATTTAAAGTGTGTCTATATTGTTTAATCGTAATTCTATTCAGTAAATCGGTTCACTGCTCCAGGACTGACAGAAAGATTTTTATTCTTCATTAGACTGTTTCAGCAAAGCAGCAGCTAAACTTTTTGACTTTAAGATGATGTTTGATGTTACTAGAAGAGTTTTTGATTATTTCAAACATTTCTAGTCTGTGTAACTCAAAGAATTAACAACAGTTAGGGTGTATTCGTATTGGAGAAGACCATTGGTCCGGGCTAACCTAGCTTAATTTGGTCCGGATTGAGTCCTGAACCTTGGTCTGTAGTCAGACTGGCATCTACTGGAGATTTCCATTTTGAACTAAAGCCTATAAACTAAACCAATGTGACTAAAGATCTCTTCATTCATTGGCCTGGAATTACAGATAAGAAGGTACGCTGATAAGTATTAATAACAAATAAATTGTCAGGAAAACAGTATAAGAACCAAAGCGCATCACAGTGGCGTCCGTGGTGCAGCGGTAGGGCGGTCGACTCCTGATCGGAATATTGCAGGTTCGATTACCGCCTTGCCCGCCGATGTGTCGAAGTGTCTTTGGGCAAGACGCCTTACCCCGAATTGCTTCTGGTGGAAGGCAGTGTTGGGCAACGGAGCCGCCACGTGTCAAAGTCGAGGCCCGCGGGCCACATCCAGACTGCAGTGTAATTATATCCGGCCCAGAAGATCATTTTATATTATTGTTATCAGTAGCCGGCAAAAAGTCACGCTGGTAGCATATTAACTACACATCCCACAATGCAGTGCGTCAGTTGCCCTACTAAACACCAGTGTTGCAAGAAGGGATGATTTCCTGCCCAAATTTGCGGTTGTGATTCTTAATTTGCAGGAAAAATTGCTTTGGGCAGGGGGACATAACTTGGGCGGGTTTGGGTTCGGTGGTTCCTTATTGAAACACGTCTTAGCAGAGACAAGCGGTCAGGGAGGCAGGTGAACCAGGACATCACTTGTAAACTATCTTCTCCATCGTGGGCAACCAAAAATAATATGAAAATGTGCTTGCTAATCTGTTCTCTTTGTTCTCTAAATGTAATTTAATCGAATGATTAATTAGTTTTTAGCCTAAAAATTGTTGTTTTTTTGCGCGTTTCCTTTAAAATTACAGCACAGACTGCGAGGTGAAACAATGCACGGAGCCCAGCCTCAACTGCCCAATCCCTAGTAAGTTGGGTCATCGTATTCCTTTAGTTTACTCAGCGGTACATGTTTGCTAATTTCATTCTTCATTAATTATTTATACATTGCAGACATTTTTATGACATGTCTTTATGTTCCACATAACGTATTTTACGTTCGTCTGTGGTGTCTTTAGTGTTCGTATCTGACATGAAGCTGCACTGAAAAGACAGACGGTGATGAACGCAGTAAACGGCGGCGCTTTTTCAGATATTTTGTTGGTAAAAATCATCAACTATTTTTGGAGTAACCTAAAAATGATAAGTTATTAAGTTTAATGTTTAATTTACACCTAAAAAATTTATATTGATGAAAAGTTTCTAAAAATCAAAGCACTGATACGCTTCACAAAGACACAGGACCTCACACAGCAAACAGAAATAACCTTGAATCAGGAATCCAGCTCTGATAAAAACGAAAACAAAGACAATTGAATGAGTTGTTTTTGCTGCAAAGCACAAATGTCATTTTTCATTCCAGGCTATGTTTTGTTCTGCACTATGTTCATATTTGTATCATTTTGACAGAATATATTTGCATGGAGAGCAAAATCTTTAAGAAATATTCCGATTGTTAGTTTATTTTAACAATTTATAACATAAAAGTCAATTAAATTTGAATGTTTTTTCTTTAAATGTTTATTTTATTTCTAATTTGTATAGTTTTGACAGAATATTTGTCATGGAGAGTAAAACATTGAAAGTTATTTAAGGTTTACGTTGATTCAATCAAGAAAAATATTCATCTTTGCTTTTATTTATAATCATGTTTTTAAAAGTGTGATCAATAAATGTTTATCCTGTTTGGCCCGCGACCTAAGATGTGTTTTGGATTTTGTCCCCGTGTGCGGCCGAGTTTGAGACCCCTTCTTAACGGGAAACAAATGTGTCCCGTCTAAAAACACCTTTTGCTTTAGGAGTCAGATCATGTTAGTTTAGGGAAGTCCAAAAGCCACCTTGAAATAATCAAGAAATCATTTATTAATGATAAGGATCATGATTTAACCTTACTAATATACCTTTTTAAGCTTAAACGTGTCATGTTATTTTTTTTGGTATCATTTCTGTTTGACAGAACCATATAGAAAAACCTCCTTTTAACACTACATAACCAATTTCAGTCCAATTTGATATTTTAAGAGTTGCAAACCTTTGTAATGTTCATATTTTTTTATTGTTTTAAAAGAATCCCTCACTAAGGTAAATGAGATCTACAAACTTTCATCATTTGAATCCATATAGAGTCCACATGACTTTGATTATTAACTTTAGAAAAATTGGAAAAACATTTTCTTTTGCCTGAACAAGGCCAGATTTTATTCAAAAGGAACATATTTGTACATATCACTGAACCAATCCTGCACTGCGTATCACTGATATCATTCCAGCACCACTGAAGCTGAAGGAAAGGCTCAAGATGCTGAGCCTCTAAACTCAAAGTTAACCTGGTCATCCATGATGGCATCCACATCTCTTTCGGAGAGCTCCTGTGCCGAGGCGTCCAGGTCCACCGGGTCTTCTCCGGTTAGGATGTCCATGGGGGCTTCAGCGATGGCTCTGATGGTTTGATCTTCCAGAGCAAGAGCTGTGTCAAACTGCAGAGGTGACGGAGGACCCTGCATGCCGTCCCCTTCTACATCCAGGTCCTGTTAAAGACGGAGAAAAACAGCGTTTTTTCCAGCTCCAACATCATCTTTTTCTTCCCCTAATTACATCCTGTTGACTGTTTTTGTTATTTTTGTTAACAGTTTTCTAAGGAAAACAGTTTAGTTTTGTCTTCAGGTAAATGATCAAGTAAACTTTAAATTAGACCTAATTTTACCAAAAGCGGTTTTAGCTCAGCACTCAAGTGTAGTCACATTCAGAAGACGACTTAAGGTGTCACTGTAAACATCTTAGGTACACACCCACACAACACTGAACCCTCTCTGTTGGGTTTGTGTAAACGATGGAAACAAAACAACTCTGAAAGAAACAAATATGGAGTTGTTGCAGGTTGTTTTTGTCACATTAACCCATCAGAAGTCTGCCTCACCCACTGAATGACAGTTCCTCTGTCAGTTTAAACATGGTGTGTGATTAACTGTGTGTGTTGGCGGGAAGGCCTAAACAGTGTGATCCGAGCTGTATCTGACAGACGTCTATAGTGACTCTGCTCGTGTCCTCAGCAGTCAGCTGTGTTTGTCGCTGTAATTATATTGTGTTTATCCAATATGGATGTCAGAATGACATGCACTCCAGTGTGAAGGATCTACAAGGACTTCACAACTGCTCTGCAATCTTGTGTAGTAAGATGTGACAGTTAACTCCAACAAAGTGTATGTGATCAAATGACGCCCAGCATCTACGTACGTCACTGAACTCCAGGGGAAGGCTCTCTGTGGGCTGAAGCTCTGCTGCACTGAGGTACATGTCTTTGCTCGCTGGGGTGAACTGCTCCTGCGGTGGAGGTTCCTCCTCCGGCTGGTGCATGGGTGGAGGCAGAGTGAGGTGGAGAAGGCAGCGCGGATCGTCCGACTGACCCATGTGCACGGTGCGGCTGCATGGAACATCTTTAACGCCGGGACAGATTTTGAAAAGAACCTGGTTGCTGTCTTGGTAAATGTCTGATTTGGTTGTCAAGGACAACGTGTTTTTATCTCTGCTTACATTTACAGGAAACAGTACTGGGTAGAATTTACTTATTGACAAATAACATTTTAATGCTATGTTGCAGCGAGTGGGAAGAACCAGCCTGTTATGTACTGACTAGTCCCATCATTTTCTGTCCTAAAACACTTCACTGTTGTTAAAGACTGCTCCAATGAAAATTGAGTTTTGTTGCTTTTAACATGTTCTTGCAGGATTTTCTTATGATGGAGGACATATATAAAGTACATAAAGCTTAAAATTTCATTTTTGAGTGTTTCCTTATTAATACTGTTGTGAATCAGGAGTCGGCAAAAAAAAAAAAAGCTGTTGCAAAAAGCTTATATTTGTTGCATACAAAATACACTGGCTGGGCCACAAGCTCTTCTGCATTCTAATACGTCTATTTGCAGACAAATAGATCTGTATATATCTTTGCTTTCCTCGTCTGGGCTGAATGTGGATCTAAACTGTACGACTGGATAACTCCAACAGTACTCACCATTTTTGTTTCACTGCTAATGTTAAATTGGGGGTATAAGGACTGTAAGCTAGCAGGTAAACAGACCGATGAC